>NC_049205.1:3635610-3685610 GCF_013347855.1 Anguilla anguilla
AACCTTTTTATAGGCGTCTTGCGTGCCCAACTCCCAAAAATTAGAGGGCATTCGCTTCTGCCAGCAGAAGACCAGACAAGCGGCATTTACCCGAGACGTTAAATGCTTACTGGCTTTCCTGTAAACACGCGTGAGCCGTCGCCGTGCGAATATTTACGGCACACCGCCGTGGGCGTGCGCGACCATAATTCCAGCAAAGGTCACATCCAGTGTCCCCTTTACACGTCTCCGTGGAACGCGCACTCTCCGCATGACTGTTCCAGGGGCTTAATGCTTGAATGGATTGCCTTGAGTCCCATGCAGGGGGTGTAAAATCATAAAATTCATAACTGCAATAATTATGGGATGTACCCGGCACGTGCACCCAGAGTATGGCGTAACCCCATCATGCCGATTCTGCTTATGCAGGTCTGGCTTTATATCACAGCACGGCGGCCATGATACGACACATTAAACCTTCAGTTCCTGTTTAATGTACGACTATATATTTGTACAATTAGCCGTTTTTTTACGACACACCTAAAGGTCATTATATTATCAGGCAAGCCTGCCGACTGAACGCGCCGTTCAATACTATTTCCTGTGGTGGCAGGAAACAGTTAATGCACGGGTTTCTTTACACGTTCAGGTGGTGTGAATATGAACTGATGGACCTCTGTGTGTGTGTGTGTGTGTGTGAGTGCACGTGAAAGGGCGTTCATGCATGCGTGTGTGTTTAGGATTAACTTATTGCACTTATTTACTCTTAAATTAAATTATCAGTTGAAAGGGTCTCTACAGGCCACGCAGTACTACAGGAGCGGCACAGCACAAGCTAGCGGACAGGCGGCGTCTCTCACAGTCGATGGCTGCAGCCGGCTCCTGTTCTCTTCATTAGCAGGGTCGCTAATGCCACGGTAACCTGATAAGCCGTAATTAAACCCGCCCAGTGCGCGTGCCGAAGACCGAGACAGATGTGCTCCGTCACTGCGGCTTTTACTTTGCGGCCATTAAGGAGATGCTCCTTCCAATACAAACACAAAGGGGGGGGGGGGGTCACCAGAGATCAAAGTGCAGGCCTTCCCAAGAGGGGGAAAAAGCACAGGCCCAGGAGACACAGGAAGTCCAGGTAGCGCAGACTTGACTGACAACTTCCTGTCAACTACCCAAAAGAACATTACATTAAGTTATACAAGCAAGGACGAAGCTACTCTAATGAGCATTAAAACTGCATTATGTGAACAAGAGAACAGCATTATACACACACCGAGCCATAGTGTCTGAGAACTCAAAGAAGAGTTAGTGGTGTGAGGTTAGGCACAGTTGGTAGGGCAGCTGACTCTTCAGCCATTTACCAGTTCTGTGCACGATTGGGGATTAGGTCTATCTCCTACCACAGCACCTTCTGAGCTGTGATCATAGCTCTATCTCCTGCCCCCACTGCTTTCTCCCTGACTGTATAAAGAAAAACCATAAAAATAAAATGGTGGATTGTCAGCGCTCCTTCAAAAAAAAGTTGGACATAATCAGGTGTTAGGGCTGGGCCATATTGATCTGATGACACAGCTTAGTCTTGCTCAAGGGTCCTCAAAAAAAAAATTTATGGTTATACTGGTTCTGTACAACGCTACTGGTAACGTCATTCTCAATAACCAGAGCACGTAGCTGCGGAATGACGCTCCAATTCCCCAGAGGATATCAAATCCACAAGTCCATAATTTTCCAATGATCTTGAAATAGAATAAACAGCCAGTATTGAGATGTTCCCGTGTGTCCATTAAAGCTGGAACAACGTCATTTATAAAGGAAGATCAGTGGGGTGAGGATGAGGACTCGTCTTCGTCCAGAAAGCACAACAGAAGAGATTCTGTGATAGTGACACCCAAAATTCAATAAAAACCATATTTATTTCATAAGACCGATGGACCGAATCCAGACATTATAACAAACACGGCTTTAATTCAGGCCAGTAAAATAAAATCAGATATGTTTTTTAATGGGTGTAATTGGTATTGAGCAATGATATGCACCATCACAAGATTGACAGCAAAGTAAATGAGCTAAATTGGTCAATATTTCACTTTTGCAATAATGTGTTATTGGCTGGTCTGCAATAATGGAAAAAAAACTGCAAAAATGTTGCTTATGTACATTTATTTTTATTATTTTCTACCTTATACAGTAACTTCACTGAAAATAAAAAAATTCTATGTTCTTTTCCTTGCTTTACAGTTTTTCTCAGCTAATAGAACCCATCTTAAAATGCAAAGCATAGACAGCACAACTTGCCTTTTTAATACAGTGAAACCAGAATGCACTGTGTAAATATACAGTCATTTTCTGCAAGCACAGACAGAAGGACTGATGTAGCTATGCATTTGCATGAGGGTTAGATAGCCTGAAGTGGGTTACAAATCAAAATGGATTTCGAATTAGCTTCCGTGTGACCCAAGTTAAAATAAGAGCTTTCCGGAGGTATTCTGACATTCAAATTTTTTCTAATTTCTCTCCTTTACTTCCTACCAAGAAAGCCCCCTATAATGCCTCCAATGCACAAGTGACGGTTGCTGTGTAAATCTCTGGAAATATATTTCAATATGTAATATCAAATGCTTGGAATCACAGGTCTCTGGAGTAGCTCTGGATGCAGTAGAAGTTTTTTTTTTTTTAATTTTTTTTTATTTATAATGTGTGCTATGTGCTTTGAATTGTCATGTCTCATATCATAGCATTGTTTTCTAACATCTGTGAATGCATTATCATGTTTATAAAAGTAATTAAAGGTGTTTAACCAATTTACAAAAGAACATAATGAAATGTACTGACAGAAATGTCACATTGAAGAAAATAATAAAACTTCTCAGGTTTTTTTGTACTTTAAACATTTTGGGTTTTGGCTGCCTTTAAAGAGAAAGGTACATTGTATAAATAAATTCAAAGTCTACATTTATTAATAATTATGGCATGGCTTCATCAAAGGCCTTGTTACCGTCTTCCCATCTATAAATATTTGATCACTTTTAAACATTTGGCCTCTACATATTCAGATGGAGTGGAATTCTGCCATCGCCATAGTTACTGTCAGTATCTTGGCAGATACTCAGCAGTTTGTCCACGGTGTGAGACAGTGTTTTCATACCCGAGAGTGTGTATTTATCAACGCACACATTTTGCGGTGTCACGTCCCCCTGAGATTCTCAGAGAACTGTCTGTGCTGTGCTTTTTTTTACATGACAGCAGCACACCTGGATGAGGCAGGAATACTCCGTACCTGGTTGAGCCTCGTCCGAAACTGGTGGTATCACACATAGCTAGGGTTTCCAGATGTTGGATTTGGACCTAAATGTTCAGTTTTGAAATTATTTGCACAAATCTTTCTTGACATTTGAGAGCTAGGCCATTGACTTAGAATTGTGAAAAATCAACCCTGATCTTCAACGGGTTAAGTCAGTCAGTTGGTCAGTCAGTGAAGGACACCTCTAAGAATTTGATTTCATTGGTTGCTTCCACCAGTCACAGCACATTAAAAAAACACTGACACTTGACGCATATTAAACAGCACAGAACTATTCCTACTGAGTGGCAGCTCCACGTTCCAGAGAAAATATTGCTGGAACCTGTAAGGATTAAAGATTCATAGCCAATTTCCATATGCCTTTTTGACATTGACTAATTACAAACATTGATGCAGTCAGAAGATTAATGCCATGACAATTTTTTTTTTCCCGCTGGACTATCGATTTTGGTACATTGTTCTGAAAAACTTGTCTGCATGCTATGTGTCCTTTGCTCAGTGTGCGAGACCAAAAGGGTAAGAAGAAAAAAAGAAAAATCACTCAAAGTGGATTCAGAGACCGTTGCTAGCCAGGTAGGCCTGGTAGTCAATGGACACTAATCACCTCAGATGTGCAGTCAAAGGGATGAACACAACCAGGTTCCAATAAACAGCTTTATTGCTCAATCAAACCGCCACCGCGGTCCTGTGCACATAAAGCACTGTCTGGAATTTTATCGCTTTCCGAAAGTAACCCCCCCCCCCCCACCCACCCAAAAAAGTTCTGGAACTGGAAGCAATGAGGTGAGTTTGGAGAGGACTGTAATAAACTGTAACAAGCACAGAGCCTTTGGGGCCCAGTCCAAGGCTGTAATTGGCTCAATTATGAGTCTCAGGAAGACCACTGGACGCTGGACGGGGACCCTGGCCAAAAGACCGTTTGGGGTTATGACATCACTGTGGAAGAGCAGCCTGGGCATTCAAGGCTGTGTCTGTAATGGCAGACTCCGCATGGCTGTGTCATCCGTCAAAGCAGCAAATCAGACTGAAGACGGTCACCGCAATCTTCTCTTTCGTCGCCATGCATGAAAATGATGTTTATGGGCTGCGCGTGTCCCTGGAACATGTAGTAATGCGCCACATATCCATTCCACCCCTCACATCAGTAATCTAGTTACATTCTCAGTGTGTGTATGTATGTCTGTATGTATGTGTAGTAGTTATTAGGAAATGTTTAATGGAGGTGAGTGACAATGTCTACAATAATAATTCCAAACTACACCAAGGCATTGTTGGAAACATACCTGGGTCAAATACGTATTTGTTTTGGATTCAAATACTTTTCTGCGCTTTACTGATCTTGTCTGGTGTATTGGAACCAATGAACTACTCTCAAAAAGTGCAAACCCCACCTTTTGGTCATATTTGCCAGCTCAATTACACCAGGCAAGATCAATAGAGCACAGAAAAGTATTTGAATCCAAAACAAATACCTATTTGACCCAGGTTTCATTGGAAATGCAGAGGACTCTCTAGAATGGCGCTATAAATGAAAATAGCTATCAGGCTGAAGACAGAACAGTCGGCAGGGAAACAGCCACAAGCAAGGTGCTCCGCCTGGACCTCCTCTGGCTCCAGGAGAAGCATCCGTACATCCTCAAAGGTGGGAATACCGCAGATGGGAATGCCAGAGGTGGGAATACCAGAGGCGGGAATGATAGAGGCGGGAATTCTGAAGGTGGGAATTCCAGAAATGGGAATACCGAAGGTGGGAATTCCAGAAACGGGAATACCGAAGGTGAGAATGTCAGAGGCGGGAATACTGAAGGTGGGAATGCTGGAGGCGAGGAAGATGGACCACAGTTTTGATGTTTCTGAAAGGGTGCTGAATTATTTTATGACGTAAACATTGTATCAATGTTGTGAAAAAAGCAGATTTGTCTTCCATCTGAATAAAAAGAAAGTTGTTGTTCAGTTCGTGCTGAATTGAATGTAACTGAGGATAGCTGAGGTAGATATTCACAGCAACAACAAAAAACTAACAGCCAACCAAGGGCAGATTACCATTGTCCTCTTCCTCTTCCTCATCGCCCAGAAAACCTTTCTAATGGTGCTCTGTAGACTTTCCAAAGAGGGCGGATAAATGCCTGATTTCTTATTTTATCAGCGCACAGCAAAATCGATCGATTGCTGATGTCCCCGCAGCAAGCAAGCAAGCAAGCTGGCTACTTCAAAAGTGAGGCTGCGTTTTATTCCTCGTCTAATGAGGCCATTTAAGGCTGGCCATTTCAAAGGAAAATGAAGGCTCTTCAGACAACTGCTCTTCCATGTTTTCCAGGGACGGAAATAAAGCAAAGCACAAATGGTTTAATTGAAATTGCATCTGTTTTCAAGCTATTTTTGTACTTCCTCGCCTGATGAAGGAATTGATTTTGGTTTATTCTGCTTTCTGTCATGCCAGCTGTGTTTTCCAACAGAAATGGCTCCACAGAAAAAAAAGAAGAGAGCCACTTTCATTCCTCACGCTAGTTTAATTTGTTTAGACGTGAAACTCAACAATTCTGCAGGTGCCGTTCACCTCTGCTAAAAATACATTAAACAAATTCAATCAAGTCCAAATGAAGAAAAAGAATGGTTCAACGCACCAAGCATTGTTTTCAGATATACAAACATACTACAGGCCAAACTGCTTACATTGAAACATTAAACATATTATTCTTCTTTGTGCAACATTAAACATATTCTTCTTCTTTTTATTGTTATGAAGTAGACATAACAAGAATCATACTTCTTGTGATGTCCTTTTTTTCTCATCAGATGCAGCACAATGCAATGTGGCTTAAATTGTATTTTCAAATTGCCCGCCGATGCAACTGGACACAGGATGAAGCAATTGTAGTAACATGTTTTTCACAAAAAGCACAGCACCATTTCAGGAGAAGAGAATCTGCAACCTATTGGCCATTTCTATGCAACCTTCAACAACCAACAAGTGCACTTAACTACCATTTAAGTTCAAATATGTACACAAAGAACGCATAGACATTTTTTAGTTTTCCCCAGACATATTAAAAAGGTCCATGCTGTAATACTGAACAGCACATTCATTTTATATTCACTTTACCTGCACAACCTGTACAAAAAGTAAACAATACGGAGAGCTTTAACATAAAATACTACTACTGCTGCTGCTGCTGCTGCTACTACTACTACTGCTGCCGCTGCTGCTGCTGCTACTACTACTACTACTGCTGCTGTTGCTGCTGTTCCTGCTGCTGCTGCTACTACTACTACTACTACTATTACTAATAATAATAATAATAATAATAATAGTCTATATAAGCACAAAGTAACCTCATATTTGACGAATGTGAATGACAAAAAGAGCATTAACTAAAAACCCTAAAATAGCCGCTCTGTCGTTCTCTAAACGAATTTCCGTACAACAACACGCGACCAGTCTGACGCATTGCTGAGTCACAGAGCTATTATCTCAGAACGTGTAAGAGCCAACTCGTGTTTGGAGCTCCTTCATCACAACATAATTAGGCAAGAGTTGGGCTTGCTGGTTACTTCCCTTTTCTTTTTTCAAGCTTACGTTCGCCAAACCGAGATACGTCAAAATGCGTGGTTTGCCACTGAGAAGAAAGGACGTGGACTTAAAAGTATCCCCCAGGTCAGCGTGTTTAGGGATTAAGCACGCAGCCCAGTGATTATCTGCATGTAAAGCGTGTGCGGTTTCCTTCAGTACGGCGCTTATCGTGCTCGCAACAACTTGGCAGCTGCGCATTGAGAAATTCCGGCAACGTGCTCTGCCACGTCGGGTGCTGTCCTTGGTGCTGAAAAAGTGATCTCGCACAGATCGGACATTACCGCAGAGAAAGGCTAACACGTTGCTAGCGGTTAATATAGTCACAATTAATTTTAAACTGGACTTGTATGTATCCATGTAATATTTGTATTTTACGGTGACTGTGTAGATTTTGTGACGCTCTTTTCCCTGCTGCAGATATATCGCATATATATACATACTTCGTCCTTTAAGGTATTCCAGTAATACATACATTGAGTCTGTTCAGAAGCTTTCTCACATCTGATACAGTTCGGTGCTCTCAGCTTTGGGGCGGATGAACGCACATGTTTTATTTTTTCCCTAAATAACAAAAATATAGCTACTTGAAATATATAATAATGACCAATAGTCTGAAAACTATTAAAGAAACAACAACAACAACAACAACACTAATAATAATAATAATAATAATAATAATAATAACGACTCTCATTACTCAAACATGCTAGATAAATGTCTGAAGTACAACGATGGAGATTGACAAACACTTCTATGATACGTCTAAATATGGACAGAACTTTTTTCTCAGAACTCAGTCAGAATTCTTACAGGGAAAGGTTACAAAGTAAACACAATGACGCAGTTTTCAATATGTTCCTGTTGTTATACGTTGGGTTTTTTAAAGATGTCTTGAGCCAGCGGATAATTTCGTTTCATGAGCAGTCGTCAACATATGCAGCAAACAGCTTTACTCCTATTGTCATTAGGGGAATGAAACTGGCGTAAAAGGGTTCAGAAGGCCCTCCCTTTTTCAAGCTTTTGTTTCTGCCTGAGTTTTGATAAAATATTCCCAAGATCTCCATGGTGGACAATAAAAAATAAAGAATAAAAAATGGCAGACCAATGGAGTCTCGGGTTTCAGAGTAGGGACGTCGCAAGAAGAAATGGTACAGCCAATTGCGTGCAGGGACTCAATTCAACGTGGAAGAGTGAGCTCTCCGTAAGCGTATACTTCCGCGTGCACTGGGCATTCTGAATACCAAGTGCGGAGAGGTATGTTTTTGCTGTGATACGGCTCTATATATCCACAAGCAGGACCACCTTTTTCTGAAAGATAACCTGCTCCTTTCGCTGGTACTGTTCCCAGTTAGTGATGTTGCCTGTTTTTGTTGTGAACCTGTAAAGCGAAAGACACAAGTCGGCTGTGTTTTTGCATTCCTTAATTTAATTTTATTTCTTCAGTTAATTTCCTTTCAGTTTGGTAGCCAATTCGTTTTCTGTTACGGACGCATTTGTGTGCTTTGGCCGTTTCCAAATATTAAATATTTCACCAAATCAACCCTGTTTTTTTATTTATTGCTTTGCTAGTTTTACGTTTAATTCTGATAAAGCGAGATTTCTTTTTAATCTTGCTTTATTGTTTTGCTTTTGTTGAAAGAGTCTAATTTGGTTTACGCTAAGGACGTCTAACTTTCATTAAAGACGGTAAGGGATTTTAAGTTTCTACTTAAAAGCAAGTGAACTGTTGTGATGCTTTTCGGAAAATAGCCTCGGGGGTTTATAATTCTGATACAACATCAGTGGTACTAATGTCTTTCATTTGACAAAATGGCCATATCTCATTATCAGGCTGATCAGTTGGTAACATTATTCGATAGGTTTGCTGGTTCAAATAAAATTCTGTAGGCTATCTTAGAGCAGCACTCGCATGTACTTGTACAGCTGTTATCCATTAACCTGTAGAAAATAAACTGCTAATTATTTGTGTTGCTTAACAATTTAGCTGGAGTATATAACCTATTGGCGCTGTTTGCGAGCATTTGTGCACACTTGAACACAGGAAAAGAAGGATGTCGTCCTAGATTTATAGCATTGCATCTTGATACTTAGGAAATCAGTTCTAGATACGATTGATCACTAATGCGAAAGGCACTGGCGACCGTGTCGTTCTGTCGCCAGTGACACGTCCAATGTGAAATGTTGAAATCTGTCGTTTCTTTTCGTCGTTTAATGTTTTTAGAAACCAACTTTGACTCCAACCTTTTCTGGGAGCCGTCAGTGCAAAGTTGATGCCTAAAAACAGGGAAAGTACGCGCGCAGCATCTCTAACAGGTAGCTATAGCTACAGCTACAGCATACCGCAAGATAATAAATCACCGATGCTGCTAGCGCTGGATTCGTTACCGCGGAGCAACGTGCGCCTCTCCCCTCATCTCGATTGTTTGAGGTGGAATAAATTGGTCTGCGTGTTAAATTAACAATCGGTCTATGCGGTAGAACTCTTGTAAACCGAGGTTTTATACATTTTCGTCATTATTAGCGTAACATTTGGACTACAGATGAAAGAAAACACGACGAAGGAAGGACGCTTGCCTGCCTGTTTTGTGAAAGGCGATTCAAGGGGGAATGGCACATTCATACATCTTTAAAAATCAAGCATACAACATCAAGTCCTTATTTTAAGGTTTTCCTTCCATCCGCATTTATGTATCATTTCACGCAAGCTTGTGCTCTACCATAGGACGGGCCTGAGGCCAGTGTTGTTATAACCCCTTGTATTTTTTCCCTAAACTTTTATATGCATTTTTGCTGTATGGAATACACCTCAGTGTTGCAGCAATGTAGGGCCTTGCATCCACATGATCCTAAAATGGATTTATAGTCCTGTGGGTGTTGCCTTTTAAAATGGACTGTAGTCATACTGTATAGGTTTGGAATGCAGGACAAGAGTGGCTTTGTCTGCGTGAAACAAATCAAACTTTTGATTGTTTGGTTCCGCCTTCACACCCAAAAGGCCTTTACTGGATGTCACCCGCATCCCAGTTAGTCTAAGAACACTGGCACTTTATTAGTTAACCTGTAGATAAATGAAGCACAATGGTATACAGCCTCTACCTGAGAATTTGGTCTCTGCTCAGTATGAGACCGTAAACTGGTAGGCATGGGGTACAGATACAGGACCATTAATTTTGGCAGTACCCCAGTGCTGTATCTGTTCATATTTATGAAGTAAACCGACAGTCTGTGAAGAGGAAATCTGTGACAGTGATGGACAGCTGGATAATTTGTTCGAGGGAGCACATGACTGAACCACGCTGCTTGCATGGCCCCATCCTCATGTTCACAGCCATTAGCACATTAGCATGCAGACCATTGTGCTAAATCATCTGCTGCTAACAGTAATGTTTAAAAAAACTGCTGCGCTGTATTGCTAAACAGAGTTAGCTGTGGTGGGTAGGTGTATTTAGCAATTGCAACTACCTGGTGCTTGATTTAGAAAACTCAAACTGCAGCTTGAGTGAGCTAGCTTCATAGTTAGGCCATTTTGCCTCGTCATTGAGTTGTGCCACGCGTCAGCTAGCACGTTAGCAGGCGGTCTCTTAGCTAGGCTTGCGCTGGTAAAACGCCTTTAGCACGTTTGTCGTTATCTCTCCGTCTTGCTTTTGTGCCCTGCAGTTTGTTAGCTTAGCATGCTCGCTACAATGCCGCTACTTAACTGCCTCTTAACTGCCTTGACTTCAGCACTTTATGAGCTTGCACAACACAGACTGATCTGTGACCTTTACTAACGGTGACAAAGTGCTCGGCAGCTAGCCGGCTAGTTCACTTTCACCGATGTTACCCCGTGAAAGGACTGCATGTAAGCATTATCCACTTGGGAACCAGTTTCAATCCTCAGGTCACATTGTGGACAGTGTCTCGCTAGTTATATAGATACTGGAAATAACGTGGGTGGGGCAAACGACAGTTGAAGTGCCACCAGTGTAACTTGCTAGCTAACACTCTCAATGGATGGGCTTCCCACAAAAGTTAATCTCTCCATCAGAATCTTGCGCACTGGACCTTTTTGGCCCACATTGCATATCTTATATTATAGCAGTATCGTGTATTGATGTTAACTGGATGTGTGTTCAAAAGCAGTGGTGCGGATGGAGGAATACCAAAAGAATTCCAAAGAGCAGATCTTGATGCACTGTGCATCTTTAGTTTGACTCACCCTGTTTATGGTGGGCCTTGAATGCATTTCACAAATCAGTGTGTGAAGGATTTTTGGAGTCTATAAAATCTTGTCTCAAAGGACCATTTCTAGGTCGGATTCCTGAAAAGGATTTTGATAAATCACAACCTGTCCTTTAGGACTCAGATTTGAAGCAGGTTTATTTTGTAAATCATCTTTTTGCAGAAAGTATACCTTTTTTAGGGAAGCATACCCATATAATGTATATTTCCATAAGTGATGAAGCAAGTAACCACACCCCAAACACACACACACAAGCACACCTACACACACACACACACACAAGCACGCACACACACACACACCTGCACACATACACGCAGACACACACACACGCACACCATTCCAAACTTTCTTGGTCATCATGCAACCAATGGAAGGTACGAGTACTAATATTTATTCACTCAGTAAACAGGCGCGGGGGGAAGAAACTCTTAATTATTTAATTAGCCCCGCCCATTTGCATGATCTGACAGCTTCGGCTTCTGCCTTCCCGATCATCTCAGCTCAGGAACGACAGCTGAAGGGTTGGTTCTCGCGTCTCCGTATGAAATATTCTCCACGGCGACCCGTTCTCCGAGGGCACCGCCCGGCCGGTGCTCGCCCGCTAATTAGCTAATTGCATCGGGGGGGGGGGGGGGGGGGGGGGGGGGGGGGGGGGGGTCAAACTGGCAGCGAGGCAAACTTCGACGCGCGCCGGGGCTGATGGGAATCGAGCCCGGCAGGCCCCCCCTACCCCTGCTCCGGGTAATGGAATATGACAAAGACAAACGGAGCGTGCCGTCTGGAGCGAGCGAGGCCGCGCGGTCTGGGGGGCGCACGGGTCCGTCTGAAAACAAAGGGATGCTTCAAGGTAGCGCCTCCCCCCCCTCGTCTTTCTCCCCCTCCCCCCGTCCGTCCCCCCGTACTTCTGTTGTGGAGACCCTGAATGCTCTGTTCTGAAAACCCTCTCCCCAGTGCCCCCCCCCCCACCCCCCCCCACCCCCCTCCACCTGCCTTCATAAGGCTGTTTATTATAAAAATCATTTTTGAAAGTGGGTCGGCCGAGTCTCGGAAGGACGGCAGTTTAGGAAACTGTTTTAGCGTAAGCGTCGCTAACAGCCTGGGTGTCACAGCGCCGTTTTCCCAGAAGGAAGATAAAGAAATAAAAAATAAAATAAAGAAATGAAGCCCTACCCTTAAAAGCCAGCGTACCCTGCTTCTGTCAGGGCTGGTCAGACATACTCCAGCCAGCAGACAAAAAAAGTACTTTCTGTGGGCCTGCAGTCACCCCTGCCCCCGTGCCCCCCCCCTCCAAACTACCATGGGAAATCTCCCAAACCTGAATTAGAATGTGTGTGTTTAGCACGCTAAGTCACTCTGAGTAGACCTCCAGGGTGTTTTTTTTCCCCCCCCCCTGCATATTTTGGCTAAATTGGAGCTCTCCTGAGAGCTGTGAGAGCGAGCATTTAGGCCAGAGGATGAGCGCTCGAGGAGATCTTCACCGGCATCTGGTGCCAGTTCTGGTGGGTTGAGGCTTGTGAGAACTTCAGACCCTCAGAGGTGCAAACTAAACAGTCAACCGAATGGGTTAAGAAACCAGATGTAGCGTAGAAGACTTCTATAAAGCTAAGTATTACGGATATAAAAAGGCTAGCAGGAAAAAATGAGTCACACCTTCCATTGATACAAACTAGTGCTATCAAAATAACACAAGGTGCACCTCTAAGCGTTTAGCCAAATAATAGAGTGTGGGAATTTCAACAGCGTTTGTTGTAAAAGACTTGAATGAAATGAAACTGCATGCACAATAGATTGCAGGGCGCTGAAAAGGAGGTGTATCGTTTGAAAAGCTAATGTAGAATAAAGGTCATAAAAATGTTCATATGAGGTCCTGGTCCTGTTGACCACTCCTTCTGTTATTGGGTATTAGCTTATTCCGAGGTTTATAGCTACAAAGAGAAAGGAGCCGGTTCAAAGTAAAGTAACGTAATTATTTAGTTTTAAAAATGTGAATTCTGAGATCAGGTACAAAAACGTAATCTTCCATTTCTGACATGATATGCACTCAGATGATCTACTGTAGGTTTACATATGTAGATAAAGCTGAAGGCTAATCAACCTTCTTTTCTTCTGAATGGCACATTAGCTGTGTGCAAAGATTGCTTTAAAATTATCTGATATGAATTGCGGACCTGCTCTCCCTGCACTGAAGTATGCCCTCTTGTGGTGGGGACAGGCACTGCTCACGTCTTTCAGCCTATAAGAGTGAAAAGCCATGATTTCTTAACAGCACTGAGTGAGACGGGTTCAAATCCCTGCAAATCTGTGCACTGCGATTTCCTCAGAATAACAGTGAAAATTGTTAACTGCACAGTGTGGCTGAATATTTTCAGCTCTGACATAAAATATGATTAAAACGCACATTTTTATCCAACTGTATGGTAGTTTAATGTGTAGGCCTATTTTATCGATGTGCCTCATATCGCTGAAAATGGTGGATGTTGTCTGTGCGCTGAAGTTGCACCCGGCCGCTAAAAGAGGTTCGTTGAGCGATGCTTCGCGTGCCGACGCCCGTCTTCATGTGCCGACGCCCCTCGTTCAGCCGCGTGCACCGAGGACCCTGCGGGCCCGTGGCGAGGCCTATTTCAGGACCTTAGCATGTAGGTTCATGTAGCGCCTTTCCTTGCACAGGATTAGATAGCATGGTGCTCAGTAATGTGACCATTATTGTCCCAGAACATCCATTGCACCTTTTTTGGAAGTCGGTCAGCGACGAGACCTCTCACTTAATTCTCAGAAGCCGCAGTGGCGTGGTTACCGGGTGCAGCCGGGCAGAACGATCGGAGGCGAGACACGGCGTTTGGGGAACCGTACTGACGGCACGGAACACAAGATCTGGGCTGTATCAAACAGGAAGTGCTGTCAGTACGATCAAAATGATTTGTGCATTTCCATCAGAATTTTACCTTTTAAGACAAGCAGGCCCGTGAAATATTGGTCAGTTTGCTGAGGGTAATGATATTTTTATACGCAGTTTAAAACTTTGACTACAGCAGTGTTTTTCGATGAATAAATGATTATTCGCTAAAAATAGTGAAGTTAAAAATATGCTGCATGTATCAACTGAGATAAACATCCATTTATATTAAAAGTCCCTCTTCTCCAAATGTCAAAAAATGGCACCTGCATTTTCATTGCGACTGTTAAAGGATCTGTCCACCTGTTTATGCAATCGGTGGCGTATTTCTTTATTTAAAATTACACCCTTCCTCGACAGTATTATATTTGTGGCGTGCGGTTCACAAATTGACCGTCAAAGTTAAATTGCATTTCAAAACCCACAGGTTTCAATATTTAACGAGTAATTAATGCGATTGTGTTTTGAAGAATCCCGCTATGCTTCGCAGTGGGAAATAAAACAGCGCTCGGGTCTTCATTTCTCCGTTTCATTACGAGGCGTTTTAGTCGGAGTGAAATTACCCACGTGCCACACTGGGCGGAGCCCACTGGCGTTCGGATCCGTAAGACTCCCTTCGCCGGGTCTCTCTGGCCTTCCACTTAATGAGTACAAACTGGATTATCTCAGAAAAGATGCTTTTAGTGTGCGTGCACACACACACCCACACACACGCACACACACGTGCACGTGAGCACACACACCCATGCAAGCACAAACACACACACACACACACAAGCACGCAAACACACTCACCCACACGCATGCACAGATGCACGTACGTACACACACACACACTCACATGCACACATACGATACATGACCTCTATTGTTTGCATTCACTGGTGATACCGAGGTAGATCACACTGCTGTAAAACATTCACACAGGTTTTCTGCATTATGTTTATTTATTTATTTTTTTACTTCAGTATGTTAAGCTGAAGGTAATGTTAGACTGAGATAATCTTCTCTGGGGACAGACTGCTGTGGACCAATTTAAACGGCATGTACAGTAACTCAGTTTTAATTCTCTACTCGCATATAGTGGAAACATGTACCAGCAAAACAAACAAGAAAAGGAAAAGTTCAATAATGTCTCATTAGGAAAAGAGAAGATGAAAATCAGGCAATGTTATCTACCTTGGTATCACCAGGGAATGCAAACAAGAGTGGGGCTGCCCAACCCTGTTCCTGGAGATCTGCAGTCCTGCAGGTTTTCACTCCAAGCCTAACAAAGCCACACCTCATTCAACAGCTAGAGCAGGGCTGCTCAACCCCGTTCTTGGAGATCCCCCATCCCGTAGGTTTTCACTCCAACCCTAACAAAGCACTTCTACTTCTCGAGGAATTGGCGCTGTGGCGAGGAACTGGCCAATCTGCGTTGTGTTGAATTTATTAACATTATATAGAAGCCGGTTCAGTCACGCAATTTAAAATTAATTCAATTATTTCCACACAGTCATCACATGGGGTAATTATGATTTTCCATAATGAAGGAATAAAGATACAGGCATATTTTCCATAAAAATTAGCACTCGGGACGTGAAAAACCACAGACATGAATAAGTGTAGGATTAAAACTCACGCAGCCATACTGTTTAAAACAGATTCCTCTAGCATGCCACACACCCATTCCTCAGGCACCCTATTAATTTGCTCTGAAGACCATTATGGGCTTCTGCAAGCTGGGCAACGGGTTTATTTTGTTATTGCTGCTTTCCAGTTGCCAAGGGCCGGATCACTCAGTTCAGCTGCCAACTGGAAGCAGTAGAAGGATATGACTCACCGACTGTGCATCAAGCCACGCCCCCTGCTGGCCATTGCTAGAAGAGCACTTTGGTGACCCTGCAGTTGGCCAACAGGAATTAAGTACAAAATTAGCAGGGCCAGACCGGGACAGAACGCAGAGGCACACGGGGCTATAAAAAAATCAAATCACATATTTTTACAAAAAAATGATTTTTTTTTTTTTTAATTCTTTTTAAAAAATATTCTTTTCTCCCCAAATTTGGAATGCCTAATCTTCATCACATGCACCTCTGGTTGCTGCCGTCAGACCAGAAGGGTCCACACTACATTGTCCGTCCGCCAAAATGCATGCAGCTGTCTGACTCCTCTCCGCTTCGCCACCAACCAGAATTTACAGCACCACTGGACTCTGAGTACATGTTCTCCGATGGCCAGAGGGGGCGCTGTTCCTTCCTTTTTCAGCCAGGTGCAGGAGCAGAACAGAGCACATAGCTGCTCTATGCGTACCCATCTTTTTAACCGGTACCATGCAGAATATTCTTTTAGAATAACTGTGATATTACAAATCAAAATGCTCAAAAATACACATGGAATATTTTGCTTATTTTTATACCTGAATGTGAAAGCAGACAAGGGGGTTTATTATTGGAATATTTAATCTTGGGCGCCTCAGAATCTAGAAATATCAAATTATGACAAATTTATTTGCAAGTTTCTGAATGTTCCCTGGCAGTGGCTCACCAGGGCGCAGAGCTTCGGAGAGCAATTTGTTGAATCGCTGCTCTGCTACACAGTGCTTTTCAACTTCTGATTAATTAGCATCTTTTTGTAGACCACTTTACTGAGTCTGAAAGCCTCTATATTTGTCCTGTCATTGGACAGCCAAGTGGAAAGAAGTGACACCGCATCTGACATCATCATTTTTTTTTTTTTTTTAAATCCCTTTTTTTGTTGTTGCATACAACGCACTTGTTGCTACTGACAAAAAACTCCTGAGTGGTCGTGAGACGTGCTAATGCTTTAGTGGTTCCTGCCTGGGAGGGTTTGGCCTTGAGGGTCTTTTTTTTGTTGGTGTGAATCAGAGGAGCGTTTTCCCTTCCCAGAGTTCAAGAGTTCATCGCAGTTTCGCAGCCAGCTGTAATCCATCCTCAATCAGAGCCGCTAACGCGGCGGTGTTCCGTTAGCCGCGCCAGGTCTAGATTTATATTCCTTTCGCTTGTTCTACCTGTTCTTTTAAGACCTTTCGAGTTGGCATGGAGATCTCCCTGCGGGGAATTCGACCCGTTTTCTCTCTGCGCTGAAAATTAAGTAGCAGAACAGCTTTACTCGTGTCTCTTTATTAGTTTTCTTTGTTCCCTCTGCTCGCTGTGTGGGAGTTTTGAGCAATCAACATGTATAGACTTTCAATAGTGAAAATCAGATCCTGAAGTCTATGTGCTGTACCTTTATACTGATGTTCTGCATGCTCGCCCCCTCACGTATCGCTGGAATTCTGCCACTTCTCTGTATGACAGGCACTGTGAATTTAACCCTGAAAGTCTCCCGCAGAACTTTAGAATGACTGCCTTATTTGAAAAAGAACATTTGCAGTGGTGAGTGGTAGTTTATAAAAAAAAATTAATGTAGGGAATTTGTGGGCATTTTAAATCCGTTTTTACACTTAATTTGATGTGGTTTCTCCTTTATTATCAGAATATCACCTTCACTTTCCTCGTTACCTGTCACCTTGGCGGTTGTTAAATGGAATAAGGAAGCAGGGGCGGTTGTTCCGGTGGAAACGTGTTTCAGCGGTAATTCTATTTAGGAGCGCAGGAAGGGCTGAGAAGGATGTTTTGCTTCCGTTGGTGCCGCTAATGCAGTTCAGACTGAACAAGGTGCACATGTGATGATGCAAGGGTGTAACACGACTGGAAGTCGCTGTTGATTTCAGTTCAGCTGAACGTATTGTTTATCCGTGGCAGGCTGTCAGTAGCTACAGCACAGCAGGTTTCGAAGTGATACAGCATTCGACCGTATTACAAGCGTCATACACGCTGTGGATTTAAGAAACCTTTTTTTTTTTTTGCACTGCTACTGCTGTCATTGTGAGGTTGTGGAAAAATCTTTTTTTTTTTTTGCTCTAGCTGAGTTTACGATGCGATTGTAGCTGTCCTATCAGTTCAGGGCTGGGCATTCAGAGCGGCCATTTTGTCTGAGTCAGTCAGTCTCTGGTCATTCCAAATCAGGCAGAAAAAGGGGGAAAAGCATGAAAAGGAATTATTGGAGTGAAGACGAGAAGCCGTTCCAGGTGCTCAGGACTAGGGGTACCCCACTCCAAACCTGGACTAAAACAGCAGGGTACCCCACCCCAAACTCAGACTAAAACAGCTGGGGTACCCCACCCCACACCGGGATTAAGACAGCAGACTCAGGTGAAGCAAGGTCTGAAACACAGTCAGGCTTTACCTCACTTTCCCCACAGAGTAGGGGTACTCAGATCTGGCCCTGAAGGCCTGTAGTACAGTACAGTTTCATTCTTCCCCTCTAATCAGGACTGGTTAAATCCTGGGACAGCAGGTGAGCTAAACCTCTGGCCAATCAGCAGCGTTAATTGATCAATTAAAACTTCAAAAGAAAGGTCACACACCCTTTGCTCCAATACAGTTTTTTAATTGCCAACATTTCGCATTCCGGGAGCCAAAACTTTCGTTTGCGATTAAAAAACTACGTTGGAGGGAAGAGTGTGCGATCTTTTTTTTTTTTAAGTTTTACTTTCAAGTCCCTTGCAAGGTCAGCATGCTTGCCAAACAAGGTGTGTGTTTTTCTTTTTCCACTTTGGATTAATCGATCAGTTCCCTATCGGGCAGACAAGAAAAGCAGCAGTACTGCAGCAGGCCTCCGGGGGGCAGACCTGAGCACCCCCGCCATCGACCTCCATCTCTGCACTAAATGAACCGCGCGGCGACGCAGGAGACTCACGCCGTCGTGTAAGGGGCGGCGGATTGGGGGGGGTGGTGGCTGGGGGCCAGCTGGGGGGGCGGCTGCGGGTTCGAGCGTAGCAGCCAGTGCAGAGAGCCGCAGAGAGCTGATGTGCTTTAATGAGTCTTAAAAGGGGACCTCGCTCTGTGGGATGAAACGTAGGTAGACCGTCTCCGCGGCCGATGAAACAGCTCGCACCCTTAACCCGAGGTTGCCTTCCCGTTTCCGAAACGCGTGTGCGTAACCGGGGAAACGAGGCGCTGTGGAACCACCGGCGGCGGGCTGGAGGCAGCCGTGGAAACCCAAATAATTTACCGGGCCAGAGGTGCAGAGAGACCTGCCAAGATTCCCTGCGCCAGTCTCTGTGTGCTTGGATAAAATGCTGGATCCTGTTCACAGTAGGGGAAGTGGGCCAGTGCGTGTTGCTTCCAGAGTTGTTTTGCGAATAGGAAATGGGGTGTACTCTTGAGTTTACAAAAATATTGTATATAGGCGCTGGCTTTAAAATGATTTCTACAAGTGCGTGTGAGTGTGTTTGTGTTTGGGCGTTACCCTGAGATATAGAAATGCCTGAGGACTTCAGATTACAGCTTGCGTACTGAACAGCCCAAAGTTTGCCAAACCAGAGCAATCGCTCTGTACGGGTCAGCATAAATGGGCAGCTTCATAAAATTGGCCAAAAATAAGAACATAAGAAACGTACACATACATAATATTTTGTAAAAATGTCATTTATGGTATTGTTAAGTGGCAATAATTGCGCAAATTACTCTGGAATAGTTTTCAATAAAACTCCAAAATAGATTTTCCACTGAAAAAGTGTACAGCACTGGACGGGTTCCATGCGTTTTTAAAGGAATCTAACCTCTGACCTCCAGAGATGTGGGTCATCTGTGCATAGCAACGCAGGCTGCTTGTGCAGAATCAGATGTGAAATCTTGCATGATAAAATGTACGGGTATCAAAAACAAATAGCATACATTCTCCCACGTATAAACAGGATTTTGGAAATAATCATAAAGTTCAGCGAATTTTATGAACATCTTGCTAATTCTGTTTTAATTTTTCAGTCGAGGTTTGTCAACCTCTTGAAAACACTCATAAGGCACTTCTCAGATTAACAAACACTTATGGACCTGGAATATACTGTAAAATACACTGAAATAAATAGAAAATCTGTATATCAAAACACTTAATAACATATTGGCAAATGTACTAATCATTGCCACTCAAAGATGTAATAATATATTACACTTCAGTGAAATATATGTATTATATTTTTCACTGAGGTATATTTATAACATCATACTTCCATAAGGGTAGTTTGGTAGTGGAAAAGCTTGTTGCTGTAAAGATTTGGCAGCTCTGAAAGTGTGGAAAAATTCCCGCCGAGAGACCGGCGTGTGCTTCTCACCTCTCCGACCCCCCCCCCCCCATCCCCCCCCCCCCCCCCCCCGAACAGGGCGCTGGCCCGTGGATAAGCCCGGGGGCCGCGTTCTAAAGGCCAGGAAGTGTCCTAAATTAACGCCGCTCAGCCGCAAAAAACGGCACTTACCGCGAGCGATTTAGTCGGCTGGCTGTACCGGCCATTTTGATGCTTCCTTTAACGTTCGGCCAGATTTGGACCAAACCGTTTAGCACGCTAGCTGTGTGCGCGGAGGTCACAGGCCACAGTGACTCAGCAAAACAAAACGGAAAAACTCAAAGGCGGAAAAGCCTTTCATTAGATGCTAATTGCTTCGAGAACATAGCTAATATTGAGCGTGGCCTCGATGACAGAGGACCATGAGTCATTCTCAGTGGTTGCGTGCTCCAAATTAAGCACTTTAGTCATTTAAGGTCCCCGCCCAGGCTGAGGGTAGCAAGAGGGTGAGTAATATTCAGTTTAGATCAGTTAACATGCAAATGTTTTTGGGGAAAATAGAAACAGCCAAAGTTAGACCATGTTCAAGACTGTCAGTTCCAACGTCCATCTGTTATATTGAGCTAGCTACAGTAGCTAAGTATATTGGCACTCTTGCTACAAAGCTGGCTAATAGTGACATGCTATTCTGGTCGTACTCCTGAGGGTCTAAGATTAAAGCACGATTTAGCTGGCAGTGCAGGGCTGTCATTACCCTGCTACTTTATTTGTGGTGCCATTCAATGGAGGCCATTTCCTCGGGAAGTGCGTCCAGGCTACAATCAATCCCCGCTGAAAACTGCAGTTGTCTGTAAAAAGGTTTCTTTTTTGTTTGTTTCAGTCCACTACACACACTCGCACACTCACACGCACGCACACACACGCGCGCGCGCGCACACACACGCACGCACACACATTTCATTTCCACCCGTCAACCCAGGAAAAAAGATTGTCATGGACGTATTAAGCAGTCTACATTGCAATGATGACATCAGTGTCTTGTTCAATTTTACCAAAGACGCAAGATGGACAGTGATGATTTATTATCTGCTTCCCACTGCATGATGTTGTCAGGGCTTTTGTATTGTAATCACCCGGACACAAATCCTTAATGTGGGATTCTACTGGAGGCTCCCAGCTCCTGGTTACAGATTCAATATGTCACATTTTAGGATGGGAAATCAGGGCTTTCCAAAAATAAATGCATTCCTAGAGAAAAAAAGTGATGAAACCAGGATTTTTCCATTTCAAATTTAGTCTGAAATTTCAACTCTTCCTTGCATGACACCGTTAAGCCACGCGTTTTAAAATTAGTTTGCCTCCACAATACTTGGCTCCTGTGATGTCGCACAAATGTCACAGGAGCTTGTGGGAACAATGCTAGCAGCTGCTGCTGAAAAAACAAAGCCGTTTTTTTTTTTTTTTTTTTGGCGGTTGGCTCTTCGAGGGGAATGCGCGGACGCTGTGTGTAATAATATTAAAAAGTCCTCCAGCAACAACCAGGGAAATAAGGGCGACCTGGAACCGAGACAGACCCAAAAAAAAAAAAAAAAAAATAAAAACAGAAGTGAGAATAATGCATTCGCACCCAGCGCCCACAAAATCACTTGCGAAAAAATCCTGTAGCAGTTGGCCACTGCGGGCTCGTTTTCATTTCAAGGCTGCTGCAAAGTGTTACTGCCTCAGGTCAGCCATTTAAAGCAGGGGTTGGGTCCGAAATGGCATCTTTCCCTGCGCGCAGCTATTTCTTAAAAAAATAAGGTAATTGGTCAACCACTAACCCTCCGAGGATGTTCTGTTTCCTCAAGGAGAACTCGAAGAAAGAATAAGGTTATGCGGTACGTCGTACTCGATGATACCGGGCCTTGTTTGTTTATTATTGCCGGTATTGTGTTGTTTCATATTTTATTTAGTTGTGCATAATGTGAGAGAGGCTGTATCACAGTAAGCTAGTTGAAGCTGTATAGCATGCGGGTGCATTATGCTTCAGAATCGGTTTTACTAGGTACCTGTTTGTCTGTGTCTTGCTATGAATTGAGAATACCATACACTCAGTTCAGGGTATATTTCAGGCCTGTGGTTCCCAACCCTGTTCCTGGAGATCTACCATCCTTTTGGTCATCATTTCAACCCTAATTTGGCACACCTGATGTTCTTCAGTATAACAGTGGTGAAGTCTAGTTATGAGTCCACATCTTTGCTCATGCTAGTGTGCGGTCAGCTTTCCATGTACAACGGAAAACTTCCCCTTAGCAGCAGCAGGTCGTGAATATAAAAAAAAGACTGAAACGGACATGAGGGACGTTTATTTAAATTTACCTGTGCCCACTCCTGCGAGCAGTTAGCAGAGTCCATTTAAGGAATGCGCGGTACGGAAGTACAGTGTTGCGCAGAGCGTCTTCAAGGTAATTGGCAATTAGCAGAGTAAATTAGGTAATTAGCTTTAATTTTAGGTTAGATGCGGAAGGCAGGAAAAATGGACTGTTAGCAATGTGCTGCCATTTAATTTAATTAGATTTTTTTGGGCAGTGTGACAAGTCTGAGCTTTCATGTCTGAGCAAATCGCTCACCTCCTTACCTTAGCATTTGATAGCATGTCAGGTAATTGGCCTTTAATGAACCCGTACAGCAGAAACATGCTACGTGCTTGCTATACATGTGTTATGAACACACTACTGAAGTACAGATCGACTCCATATGCAAGGTTAGCACAGAGAATGTGGTTAGATTAAAATGAAAAAAAAAATATTAATTAATCCTTTAAATTCTGAGAAAGTTAGCAATTATTGGATAAGCTTCCTTTAAGTTGTTTCCCCTGTATAAATCACTAGTTAAGCCAAATATGACTTCCTGAACAATCCGGGGCCCTAGGCATGTAGTGTGAAAAAACAACTTTGAGTGGCAAAAGGTTTCATGGGTGCTCATGGGAATTGAAGTCCAGAGTGAATATCAAAGCACACAACAACCTCCAGCCATGGACTTTAGTACTGCACTGCTGCACATTGACCTTTTGAACTCTTCCCTGATTGGCCTCCTGGGCAGAGGGGAAGGGGGTACCACTCACAGGGCTATTTGCATAAGATGACAAAAACCTGACACAGACGCTAAAGAGCTTTAAGCAAACTATTTTTTTTTTTTGCCGGTGATTATGCAACTGCCACTCTCTGCCGTGTGTATCTTTCACGTTAAGAGTCTCGTCCGTGTCTAGCCGTGACATTTGGCTGTGGAAGAAGATACAGTCTGGCGTTTATCACTTAATACCGTGTACTCAGGGGAGGACGTGTTAGGGGTGTTTGCTGAACACGATTAATGCTCTGCGATCCGTTATGACCTAAGGATCTGGTTCTCTGCTCCTTATCGCTGGGCGAAGGCGGATTTCACCCCCCCCCCCCCCCTTGTTTGTTATGAGCGGAATTATGCGACCCTTTTAACGTGTCCTCTGACAGGCCAGCGGGATTATTTAAATCGCTCTGACATCAGGGCCTCGGGCTGTCGGGCGGGAGAGAACCCCAAAATCTCCGTCCCGGCACCTGCTGTACGCTTGGCACGCGCCCTAAAAAATGCCGCGGAACGTTCCGAGAACCGGGAGCCATCTCGGACGGCTTCCCACTCCCCCCTCCCCCCTCCCCCCTCCCACCCCCTCAGCTGGTTCAGAAGAGGTCGGCTGGAAACGTGACCAACAGGAAGTGACACGAGCCCTGCGGGCTTTGGAGGGGGGGGGGGGCCTGCAGCCTGGCTGTGTTCCTCTGCGTTGCGTGTGGTTGCGATTCCCACTTGTCATGGTCTGCAGTTCCTATCGCATTAACCACTCAGGGGGAGGCAGAATGCCTGTGTTTCAGTTTGTTTTCACACACACACACACACACACACACACATACACATATATATATATGACCTTGACTGCAGGAGCGTCCTTACTATAGTATTCACATTCACACTTTCTCTTTTTTTATGTTTAAGTGACACAGCCAGTGCTCTAATTTAGCTGCTTTACAGCGAGAGTTCAGTCTCTGTTTCAATGGTAGGCTTTTGATTGGCCCAGGCAGTTTTTTTTTTTTTTTTTTTTCGTTCGACAAAGGATATTTCATGTATTCAGCAAAATTTCTGATGGAACGCCAGCTTTACAAAGGCTGGCTTAGAGGCATTATGCCGTTTGTGTAAGAAAGCAAGAAAATAAGTATCTTCAAGTATCTCCAAATTAGCTTGTACAGTTTTGTTATGCCTACGGAGGCTGTAAGTGTGTACAATACTAGGTTGTTCTTTGAAAAATAAATTTACTTTTTAATCAGATTTTTTGTTGAAAATATTCTCTATGGCACATGTAACCTGAGACCACTGTGCACTGCAAGGACAGAAGTACAGTCTGAATATAAACACTGATTCATGATTGTAATTGTGAATAAATATTATAAATTAATCTGTTCAGATGTACAGCCTCTGGGAACATACCACTAGTGCACAAGCCGCTTTGGAGTACAAGCTGCTGCCAATAAGCAGTTCTGTCACAATTCTTAGTCAAACTGCCTCTGAGCTCACAGAGAACCATAACACCCGCAGTGTTCTGAAACTCCCTTAGTGTTTAATCCACATCTCTATAAATCACAATATGCATTCATATTCCGAATAGGCATCGTTTCAGTCATTTAAATTTGTATCGGATGCAGGGAGTTTTCTTCATGGGGTGGCCAGGGGGGATCAGAGACTCAGTAAGGGGGTGGGGGGATTGCATACTATCACTAACAGTTGTATTAGGCAATGATAATGCGTTATTTTAGGTAGAAAAATAGGGGTGGGACCTGGGGGTGGCCAATCCAATTTCAGGGGTCCCGTTTTCCCGGTTCCTTAACTCAGCGACACCGTACTTACTTAAAATCTGCATCTTTCATAGCGAAGCCGAGTTCTCTCCCACGGTGACGGCTGACTGCAACCGTCAGATATTAAACTTTAGCTTCAAGGGCATTTGCTCCACTTTAATCCACGCTCACCCCCAGCACTGCGCGCCGGTGGGATTTTGGGCTGCTAAGCCTGGGGCGCATCGTGCCTTCCCTCATTTGTCGGGGCACGGCTTCGGCACTGATCGGCAATTAGCGGCTCGGAGACCGGGCCCCACAGAGGTGGCGCGAGGTTTCGTTTTTTTTTGTTTTTTTCTTTCTTCGCCCCCTAAGGCAATCGTCTGGAAAAAAAAAAAAGTTTCTTCAAGAAAAGCTGAGTGCACACGCTTACGCGTAATTCGTTCCAGGAGCTCCTCCGTGTCAGCGTTCACCCCGTTACCCTCTATGGTATTTGCAGTCGCTAATATACTCTGTGGTACTCTCGCTTGCTTGAACTGCATTTGATATGATGGATATGGATTTTTTTATTTTTTCCCCCCATGCAAGGTAATAGGATTCATCAGCTGGGCTGCATTCCAAAAGCCGGGAGGCGCCATGTCTGGGTCATTTAAAAATGTGAATTTACTGCATCGCATTTAGCATGAAGGGACCGCGGCACGTGGCTCTTAAAACAACAGACACTGCATATTCAACAGCTTATCGACGGCTGCCTGCCGCCATTTACAATAAGTGCAAATTTGTCAAGCTGCCAGTCTGTCGACAGAGTAATTTTCGTACGGTTCGGATCGCGACGCGCCCGAATCCGTAAGCGCACGATTCCAAAATGGAGCCCGAGAGGCCGAGCGAAGGTGCGGAAGAAATAAGCCGCAGAAAAAAAATCCTTTCAGTTTCACGGTGAATTAAAAGCGGTGCTTTTTCGGGGCCACTGAGATGTGCAGCATGGTTTATGGTGCCGTCCTGAGCACTGCGACCTGTTACAGCTCCGGGATCATGTAATCCTGTAAGCAGGCAGCTGACTGAAGGGAAATGGCTTATTGTATTTGCAATAAACCTGCCAAAAAAAAAAAAAAAAAAAAAAACGCCTGCCAAAACCCCAACCACTCAGGAGCTATTTGCACAGTACACAGGATGTATACAGACGCTGCAAGTTTGGTACGGCCATACGTTTTCTCTATTAAAATGATCCACTGCCCGTCCGTTCCCGCAAGATGATCGTCTTAGCAACCGTGAGGGCCGGCAGAATCTTCTGAGGCTTTGACATTGACATTCATGCTCCACTCCTTGTAAAATGCCAAGGAGTCTAACAGACTGGAAATGTAGATGACAGTGTAGTTTAGGTGACCTTTTCATTCTGCGGTACAGTTTCGCTCTGCAGTAAACTAAGGGTGTATCATCAGGTGTGCTGGATTAATGGACGCTGAAATTTTATTATCCAAAACTGCAGCCCATTATTAACGTCTACCTATATTTATTTATTTATTTAGTAGGAACTGTAGCGTATCTGATGTGCACAGCTGTTTATAAAATGTCTGAAATCTACTATTTATTTTCAGTTGTAAGATTATGATATTTATATGTGTTTGGTCATATATTGACAGTATTAAGATGCAGAATGTGTGGATCCCACAGACAGGAGTTAACTCAGACTGTGGAATAAAATTTAAAATGCAATGTTTAATGTACACAATTGCATTAACGGATAAATAATCACAGAGTAATATTATTAAAATGATACCTCACATCTAGTTATAATGAATGCTTATACTTCAGAAAGAGCTGACTCATCCATCAACAGCTCGGAACGTCTTCAGTCCTTCCCACCCGATTTCCCTCGATTGTTCAGCTCACAATGACACGTTTCACCAAGCTTGGAGATTGATTTGTAATTTTTAAAATTTAATTTTTTCTCTCCTGGCGGGCGGAAGGCATTGCGCTGTCTGAGTACATGAAAGGTGAAGGGTCATCAGCAGGGGTGTAGCACAAAATTCTGGGCCCTATACAAAAGCAGTCTCTGTGGGCCCCCTTCCTCTCTTAATCCATGTCTCTCACGCAACATTTCATGCTTTTCGAGGGCCCTCCCCCCATTTGGGCCCTGGGTAGTCAGTCCCACTTTTCCCCCCATCACGACGCCCCTGGTCATCAGTACACAGCTAACTTTGTGTGTGTGAATATCTTGTCCCAAAGTCACAGATTGTATGTATTTCACTGTACAGTACGCAGTACAAAGTGCCCCAGGGGTAAGCAACCCTGGTCCTGGGGTGCCAGTGGGGATTCTGGTTTTTCTTCCATCTGAGCCTGACCTCATGATTGCAAGTCTGAGCCTTAATATTCACAGGCCAAATGATGAAATGCCTCCTGCACATGGTCACCTGTGTCCATCAATTCTGATAATTATTATAATGTTGTAGCTATGGGTTTGGATGGAGCCAAAGCCAGGAAGATCTCCGGCACCCCGGGGCCAAGGCTGCCTATCTCTGCAGCACGCTGTTAGGGGTCATCTGGGCAGCATGGGTTGCATGGGTGCTCAGATATTAGCATTTAGCAATTTATCCTTTTTAAATTTCATTTTTGGTTGACTGCTGTCAGTTCAGGTTCTAGAAACTCAAAAGGTACCATGAAGGATTTGTAGACTATTAAGACACGGGAGATTGAGTTAAAGCTTTTTCAGTTTCGGTAAATTTATATTTCCCATCATGCTCGGCAATGCACTCAGGTGCACCATGGGTAAATGTACCATGACTTTTCAGTGAAGGGTCTTTGGCCCGGTTTCCTGGTAGAAACAGGCTGATGATCGAGTCATTCATGCTTAGTGTTTAATCAGGGACTGCAGTGGTAGTAATCTGACATGACTGATTTGTTCAGACTCCAATGCAGTGTTTTTTTTTCTTCTTCATATTGTTTAGTTAAGATGATGCTGTTGTGTGTGTGTGTGTGTTTATTAAGCCAATAATGGGATCATGTTGCTGTTTTAATTTAACTTCCTGGAGAGCTTCCCTGCATGTATTTCCAGATTTTGGTATTATTATGAAATGATGCAGTTTTCTTGCCTTTTGCGGCATCCTTAAATCACACGGACTACGTGTGCACAGTAAGCCTGCCTCACGAGAGAAGATAAAATGCAGTCGGCCGCTCTCTGGGTTGGGTCTTGCTTGGATGGCCTGTGTGCACACACACAGGAAGTAAAAATGATCAGAACGCTGTTGCTTTACATCTGTCAATCTAACATGCAACATTTTTTTTTTCTTTCTGTTGTGTCCACATTGCAGCCAGCAGCTAACATGGCAGTCAGACTGTGCGATGTGGCTTCTCTGCTGAGAAGCGGTTCGTGGGCAGCCGAGCCTTGGACTGGGGTCTGTGGGACTTTCTTCTTAAAACTCATTGGCTAACCGCTAACCAATCAGTGCTCAGGCCATACCAATGACACCAATGCTCCGGCTCCATTTAACGCATAGCGGTTAGGGCATCCTGACCTGACTCGTAACCGGAAGGTTGCGGGTTCTAATCCCGGTAGGGGTACTGCTCTTGTACTCGAGAGCAAAATACGCATCCAGAATGACTTCAGTTATAATTTAACGGCTTAAATAAATTATATTGAATGATATCGCCTTAGATGGCCTGCACAAGCACGTCAGCAGAGCACTTGAAGTGCTTGGCTCGAGAGTCAAATCAGTGCAGTAGGTTTCAAATTTGGTTTAGGTCGCCAAACTAACTTATTCAACTTCTTCTGTCTATATTGGTATGGTCTACAACTGTAAAATATTCTCTTACTGTCTCATTTACAGTTTTGATGTGCGTGTTGAATCTTAAGTAGCCTAGATCTTCAAATCGCTGCACTGGTTTATACATTGCTTTTGTTACAGAGTTGACAGTTCCATTAGATGTAGCTGGCAATATTAAAGAGAAGCTAATTTACCCACTTGAACTGTGCTTGTTTGGATGTTTTAGAATGCAAGAGAAATAGCTGTAATGGCCTGTCGTATGCTTTTTGGTGTGTTGGCAGGTTGATGCTTTTAAACTTGGCTTTCAGTAGTCATGACATGACTTTTTGATCCATTTTTCATGAGCTACATAACACCCACACATGCTAATTAACATCTGCATTAAGATTCTTGTGCAGAACCAAAATTCAGTGAATTGTTGGTACAGATAAATCAAAATGTGCTTCAGTCGACAATAGTGCTGGAATTATTTCAGAAGAAGCTGTCAGATAATTTAGACTAGACTACGTGTTTTATGCTTTATTAATTCATTATTCAAACTGAGATTCACAAGCAAAAACACCCTCTTTATCGAAATCCCAACATAAAGCTAAAATGCAGCAAAACCATGCATTTTTGTGCTTGTTCCATCCACAGGTCTATAAACCAGCATTTGTTATGATTCATAGTGTTCAGCTGCATGCGATGCACATGCTTAGCCGAAGAGCACTGTAATTTTTCATTAGCATACATTCTGCATAAATATGGATAAAGTCACCCATGCTACACTGGCAAAGCATGCTGCCACACACAGATTATTAGCTGAGGGCTGCCAACCCAATGAATGGCTATTTAAATCCACACAAGGGCACAGACTGAATGGATTTCCAGCAACACAGAAATGATAATTAAAGCGGGCGCATAAAAAGAAGAGGAGGAAATAATCCTCACAGAACCCAAGAGAACCCATGCTGTATTGTGGATATCAGCATGGCTAAGTGGCTGCTGTTTAGGCTATATTTGAGGCAGAATGTCAGCAAGCTCCCAGCTGTGCCGACATTCGCCATAGAAACAGAGGCTTGAGTTCAATATTGCTGAAAAAAAGGAGATCCATCCAGAGAAATCCTGATGAGGACCATTTTAAATAGAATGCCACAAGAAGCCCATTCTAAACGGAAATCTTTAAATCTTTACTATCTTCCGCAATGTAAAGTTATTTGGTTACTAAGCAACTAGAGTTCTATTTCTGAACTTGCAGAGCACTCACAGTGAATCCTGGTTTTTTAAATTTTTTTTGCCCCTTGTTGTCATTTTGACATTAAGGGCTGTTTTTTTCTCTGTGCACCAACGTGTGAAACGCCAGGCAGCTCACTTTTAAAACACGGACACTTAGGCCAGAAGGCTTAATGAGATGTTAAAAATAATTTTTTTTTTTTTTTTTTTTTTTTTTTGACTGCTTACAATGTTTTCAAATCCAGGATGTTTATGTTAATGCAAGGTGTAATGATATTAAGATGATGTGTGAACACCATTGAGCTGTGATATATCATGAATATCGGCACTGTTAGAAACAGGAGCAGAAGTATCTGTTTTATGGACACCAACATGGCCTTGTGTGAAAAGATATTTTTGTGGCTGTACATAGTCTGTGCATTTTGGTGTCTAATTATAAGCCTCTATGTTTTCCACAAAGAGATAAAAAAATGATTAATCTCTCTCTGTCTCTCTCTCACTTGCTCTCTCTCTCTCTCTCTCTCTCTCATGTACACATGCATGCACACATGCCATGAAGTCTGTCTGTCTGTCATGCCTGCTAAAACATGTTGGCAAAACAGCTGGTGCTTCCTCCTGAGCTGTAGAATCTGACAGACCCTGTGAATATCCATAGTGTGCTGCTCATGGCCTCTTTTCTGACTGATATTTAAGTCAAAACCCATCTTGTGCCATTTTTGCCATTTAATGTAATCACAGGGGCCCAATTACTGACAGTGGACAATGCTAATTTAATTGCTTGATTGCAAAAAATGACTGATTGATTTGTTTATTTTTTTGTTTTGTTTGGAGGGCAGATTATGAATGCAGAACCAAATGCAGGTCATGTGAAAAAGATTTCAGCCAATCAATGAGAAAAGTGAATGGCATGCAGTGCCCAATTGTTGCCCTCGATGTTAAAAAGGTCAAAGGGCATATTTGGGTTGCAAAAAATCATGAAATCTGTGATGCCTGTGACTTCTGTGACAAACACCGAGCCATAGAAATGATTACTCTTCAAGGAGAAATGAAAGATAACCTAGAACCCCCCCCACACAATATTTCAGTTCCATCCTGGCAATAGTCAAGTCCTTGCAACATTACACTGTCTCACAAAGAAGATATTCAATGCGCTAAACAGGAGTTTAAAAAAAACCAAGTCTTTTAAGCTCATACAACAAAAATGCTTCATACGCAAAATGCAATTTGCTGATCGTGTAATTGGCTGCAGCCGTAATATACGACATTAATTTCACACAGATTGCGTACGCACCAACATACCCTCGTCAGGCCGCAATGTGTGCTGCCAAATTTACGTACATAAATCTGGGCCATAGATTTTACATTTCAGCAGTTAGAAAATGCTGTTACCAAGAGCAACTTAACGCAGACTATATATTTACATACGACAAGATATTTTACTGAAGAAATTCAGTTGAAGTTCCTGGCTCACGGGTACAACGGCTATGCCTCAACTAGGAATCAAACTTTAGAGTCACCAGCTCAGTTCCCTAACCACTGCACCACACTGCTGCCCAGAATGCATTGCACAGTCATTTTGCTGGTAGTGCTTTTTTTTTAGATGTATGTAGTTTATTTGTATGCAGATATGACAAGTAATGGATACTAACTCACAATGTATTGGTGCCGGTTGTGTGGAGTCATTTCTTGTTTTTCTTTGTTTGGTCTTTCTAAATTACCAGTAAATTGAATCAGAGGTAGTTAGGTCTTTGGTCCTGACTTGCATTTCTTTTCCTTTTTCTTTATTTTATTTCTTTTAGCAGGTTATTGCTGCCATGGAAACACAGCTGTCCAATGGACCCACTTGTAACAGCACAACCAACGGTCCCTCGACAATGTCAAACAACTGCTCCTCTCCCATTGAATCGGGAAGCATAGAAGACAGTAAAACTAACTTGATAGTCAACTATCTGCCTCAGAACATGACCCAGGAAGAGCTGAAGAGCTTGTTTGGGAGCATCGGCGAAATCGAGTCCTGCAAATTAGTACGAGACAAAATAACAGGTAACGTGTCGAAGCCAATTTATTTTGCGCTGAATTCCTTTCGCAGGGACTTAACTGGCCTGTCACTGATCATTTGCACAGATTTGCCCCTCCACTTCCAAAGGCTTTCAGAAATGGCATTTAGGTCACACAGTTTGGTCCATTACCACAACTAAGGCTAGGTTTCCCTGTGTTTCACAGTCAGTTTCCTGTAATAGGGTGATATATTGGAATTGTGTTTACTCCATTTTACTGCATGTAACTGGTGCCATTTTAATACCAGGAGTTTACCAGTGTTGTTTGCATGCTGTGGTTAAGTGCTTAGACTCACAGTGGTTCTAAGCATGTGTTCAGCCTCTCAGCTTCTGTGGAGTTGACTGAAGGTGAATCAGCTGTTCGGAGACATTCCGATTGAGGTCTAGCATTAGACTACACTTTACACTTAGTGATCACTTTTATCTGAAAAATTTTATACAATGAAGGACAATCTGTTATCTGAGGTAAGACTGAATACTGGCCTTGGTTTTCTTTCAATTTTGGGTTATGGCATTTTTTTATTTAAACAAATGGTCGTGGAAGCATTTATTTATTTATTTTACGCGCGTTTCTTCAAAGACGTGAAACCTTTTCCTTTCTGAGCCGCTGGTTTGGCAGAAGGGTTAATGGAGAATTTCACCACTAATAATTTGGACAGGTAACGGTGGTGAATGGACTGCCCCTGTCACCACGGTTACTGGGGCACACGATTGGCTTCCTGGGCTCGACAGCCTCATATTTAGCAGCGTGAGCTTAATAGTCATTTACATTATGCACATTTATCCTCTGAATGCGAGTGAGAAAATGAAACCAATTGGGCTAAGCCAATGAAGTGGCGCGTGGTAGTAGAGCATTCACGGTTGTCAGGAGAAGACAGAGATGGTTGTGAAGGGGGGGGGGGGGGCAGGGGGATTGGCAGCATCATTATCTGTAATCATCATTAAAATAAGACTGGGGAGGCGGGCAACCTGTGTAGCGTGTGTCATTTGTACTGATAGGTCAGGTTTAATAAAGAGCAAATGTTAATGGATGTTTCACACGGTGGAAGGGGGAGGGGAAGGGGGCTTTATTAGGATTAGGAATAAAAAAATAATAATGTTTTCAGTTTGAGGACCTTTGCAACAGCATGTTCAAACAGAGTTTAATATCATAAAATTGGATTTTATACACATACACACATTCGAGTGAGAAGCCGCACCAGATCATTGATAAGCCAACCTGAACAGTTTTTAAATGAAATGAAATTTGAATTTTTACTCACAAAATGCATAATATATTAAGCATCTCAAAACAGGAGTGGAGCAGTTATAAATCCATGGTAGTCCATGCACCCAAATGTGATGTCCCAGTTACATTTTTGGTAGCCCAAGATATATACAGTACTGTAGACGGACGTGAATATACTGGTAAATGGATATAAGTAATACACAATTACCTGGCCATAATATAAATATAATTCATGCTATTTTTCTGCAGTGTATTAAAAGTGACATTATTTGTAAGAAACAGAATTCCCCCCACAGACATGGCTTCACGGCAGTGCTAGACTGGCTGATCTGCTCTGTGACATCATTTCAAAAAGAGCATGTGTGTTGCCTGTTCCTCAGGGAGCTGCTAGCCTGGGGCTTAGCCTAGGGCTGGGCTAATGATCACATGTTGGTTGCCTGGGCCTACAAGTAGCCGAATCCGTCATGCCCACCCCCCACCCCCCCATACCAGAATTATGCACTTGCAGTGGGGGGCCTTAGCCCACTGAGCCCCCACCAGCACTTAAAAAGACCTGGGGCCTAATTTAACCATCAGAAAGATTCGATCTTTAAGTGTGTGGAGCCACTGTGTCTCAGATTCTTTTCAGCGTGAATGTGAACATGTCGCTCGTTAAGATTATATTTAGGGAGAGAGAAAGAGAGAGAGAGAAGGAAAGAGAGAGAGAGGGAGGGAGGGAGGGAGGGAGTGAGAGGGAAAGAGAGAGAGAGGAAGGGGGGAGGAAGAGAAAGACAGAGAGAGAGGTCTTTAAATATAAGACTAATGTTGTGATTCACAATGCAGACATATATTTTAAAAGAACTAAACAACAACTATTAGTTCCATAACTATGAAGTATAAATATCTATTATGTAATGTGGTATCTGAGTAAATAGCAACTAATGAAGGGAAGCCAGGTTCCTCCCCACATCTGCTATGTGACCTGACACGAGCGCTCGTCTCTCCATATGTTTTATTGTGAACAGTTTGAGATCTTTCATAACTTACTGAACTTTACTAATTAACGTTTTACAGCTTTGGATAATAATAATTTAAAAATCTCTCTCCTTTGTGGAAAAAAACTGAATAATAATAATAATATATGAAAAAATGAAACTGGACAGAACGGAATTGAATTTCTCAGTCCTGAACATTCACTGATGTTCAGTAGCGGTACCAGACCTGCCTGCTACTCTCCACACTGTGCTCATACTACAACAAAGTGCTGATGAACCAGCACATCAGCAGCAATTAGCCTAATTAAAAGCTGTGGACGGTTTTAGTGTTGGTGTACTCACATTGCAAAAAATAAATAAAGAAAGAAATAAGAGCAGTAAGAACAAGATTGGTTAAGAAATCTGAACATCTGAAAAAAAATTTGAACATCTGAGAAAAACATATCTGAACACTGTAGAGAATGCTCAGGAAAAAAATGTAAATAATGGTGAATTTTTAATCTACAGAGACCATGGAGGTGTATGTAGTGCAGTCCGCAGCAGGTTATGCATCGTGTTGGTGTCTCCTTTCTGGTTGGTGTCTCATTTCCACCAAGGCAACCGTTATCTGTAATTCACTTGAGGACGTTAGTATTTAATTGTGTACAGTACAGAGAACAGGCAGGTGGGCGTGAAAAGAACAGCTGATGTCGGAGGGTATTCCCCTGCCCCCCCCCCCTCCCCCGGCCCCCTGCCCCCCCTCTCCCCCCCTCTCCCCCCCTCCCCCGGCTCCCCGCCCCTCCCCCCCCCCCTCCCCCCACCCCCTCTCTCCCCACGCCCCAATCGCTCCCCCCTGTCCTGCTTCAGCAGTTTATTCTTGCTTACTCAAGCCGCCCCCTCCCACTTCTGGGGCCTTCGCCGGTCTCAGCGCATCGCACGAGCGGCTACCCGGCCCGAACCTCGTTTGGAAACGCCGCGCCCATTTCCGGAGAACGCCGTCTCCCTCCACTCCCCCACCCCCCCCCCCCCCCCGGCACGACTTGGGAGCCAATTACGGCACAGGCAGATGTTTGGGGAGCAGCGTGCGCCCCATAGGGGGTGGGGGGGGAGGGACCCACAGGACGCTAAACCGCAGCCTCAGTGTTGGTTTCTAAAAACGTCTCTACCCAGGGAGAGAGCGAGCTAAGCCCTCCAGACACACGCGCGAGTGTCATCATCCCCTCCGTCTCATTTCCCAAAAAGCAGCTCTGCTACCCTCTCTCTCTTCCCTTGGACGGGAGCACTCGGTGAAAAACAAGGTGAACTCAAGTTTGCGAGCGGCTTATCACATCAAGGATGAACCCCCCCCCCCCCCCATTGTCCCCCCCCCCTCAACAAAAAGGCTGTCACGGCACAAATCCAGGGCAAGCTGCCAAGGGTGCTTCTGAAAAAGCCACCGTGAGACTGCTGTGGGGAGGAGAGAAAAATATGCCTCTCCGCGGTTACTGTCCCCTCCCCTGCTCCTGCGTCACCTTTCAGAAAATTGCTCTGGACCGGCGATGCGCCTCCTGCGCCGTTAAATTCATCCCGCCTTTTATTGCGGTGGTCGGGAGTTTTTCGGACGCGCCATTTTTACTTTCCCGAGACCTAGAAGTGTCACGTGCTGTCCAGCCACGTCCTAGCAAAAAGATGCCATTTGGATTCGGCCACTTTCAGCTTTCGACCGTTGTTGCTGGCAAAAGTTTAAAAAAAAAAAAAAAGAAAAAAAGAAGTGTTTTAGTACGAACACTGTGGGACTGCAGAGCGGTTGTCCTGCTGTGGTTTTGCATCTGCCAATCAAAAGCGCCAAGCTCCGTACAGGTAGGCAATTTCGAGGGCTTATCCTGTTAACCGGAGAGGAGAAGGTTGCAGGGACAAGCGGCCGGCTGCCATGGTAACCACCCCGACTCTTCGCTCAAGTTCCTCGGCAACCCTAATGACCGCAGTCAGTCAAAACCCCCAGATTAGCCTCTCGGCAAAGAAGTGGCACCTCAGACAGCACCGGCTTATTTCGGCCAATCAAAAAGGCTTGGCTCTCCGCAACAAAACACTACCATTGGTCCAAATCAGTGAGCAGCTGGTAGTTTATGGCAGCTCAATCAGCCTTCAACACACACCTCCTTCTCTCGACCCCGTTGACTTCCCAGGGTCCAGATATTTAATTTTATTGAATAAGTATTTTATGAAGCCTTTCTTTTGTAACTTCTCAGGCACGGTTGGACAGGTCTGCTAAATGGCCGGTCTAAAAATCTTGTTTATTTTGTTTCAGGACAGAGCCTAGGGTACGGGTTTGTGAACTACGTGGATCCAAAAGACGCAGAGAAAGCCATCAACACACTGAACGGGCTGAGACTTCAGACAAAAACCATTAAGGTAAGCAGAGTGGAGACGGGTTATCAGTATTCAGACAGAAGGGTACAGAAAAAAAAAAGATTGTTTCATATGTGAATTTAACATTTTCGCATGTGAATTTAAATATTCACATGTCAAAAGAAAATGCCACATGTAAACTAGACATTTTCACATGTGAATGAAAATGTCCACGTGTGATAAAAAATGAGACATGAAATTCCACATTTTCACACGTAACTTTTTTCAGGATGTGAATCTCATCAGTGTCATTATTCACAAGTCTATACATTCTCAGGAGCTGAGATAAGCTAAAAATGGTATGCTTTTTATTTTCATGTGTTTATGCTTATTTTTCTGTTTCCTTGGCACCGGTGTTTTGTAAACGCTGCAAAGCTGCGAACGGCAATGGCACAGATATTTTACACTTTAACTTAACTCTGTTTGAATGTAATCGTCAACTGATTAGCTGACCGTTGCTTACATGTTGTCCGTTTGACTGACCAACATCTTAGTGAAAGTAGGCACCGATTCTATTAAATTATTAAACCAGTATGTCAGTGTTGCTGAAACGAATCTGTAAAAATCCTTGAGTATTTCAAATATTCATCACGTACCTGTACTCACATTCTCAGTCGCATTTATGAAAGTATGACGGTAATTGTCATATTTCTGCATTCATAAGGACAGAGTATCACTGATTATATTTATTTGTTATTCAATGTTTGAAATGACAGAGGGGAAGGCCTTGCTGCTCTTTCCTGTTGACTTCATTGATCTGGAAGCGACAGAATTGATCATTTTTTCATGGAATAATTAAAGCAGGTGAATGTTGTCGATGGAAGAAAAACGGAGAAGGTTCACAGCAATGAACTGTCGAGCCACCACACAAACAGTGTAAAATTTCTCACCCAGGCTGGCTGGGATTCAATCACCATTAGACCTTAATGAACAACTAAAAGCAAGAATCAGGTTTTCTCTTCAAAACAAAGAAAAAATAATGGCTTGGCAAGTCCAGCAAGCACAAAAAAAGCTAACACACTAAAACAGAGTTTGTGAAAAGATAGTGTAACATTTGGAGTTTACTGGTGAGGCAAACTTAAGGACAAATGTTGATTGAATACCGGCCTTTGTCTCTCTGGAAATGCGGGGCGTAGCAGGCAACTAAAAAAAACAACTGCAGGGCGCCAAGGATTGAGTCAGCACACCTCCAGTACGAACGCGGAGAGCAGACCAGAAATGCCAATTTACTGCTGCTGCACGAATCCCAACTTCCCACAAGCAATTTCTCACGCGCCCCCCAGATCCCAACCTCCCTGGCCCTGGCGATGGAGGGCCACGAGGACACAAATCATATTACATCACTTCCCACTGAGAGGGCTACACCCCGAGAGCCTCACTTTGGAATACTGCTTAAAAACCTCACTTTTTTTTTTGTTTTTTTTTTGTTTTCTTTTGTTCGCGGAAGCGCATTTCCCCCAAGGTGTCGTCTGTAGACATTTGCCCTTGTGGTCAGTTATTGGCGACCTTGACCTCTTGACCTTTTGCAAGACAACAAACCACCCCCGACGGGCCGGCTGCAGTCGGCCGTTGCTTTCATCTTAGATCGATTAGCTCATTTTGTTTCCCAGCTACCGGTAGTCATGGAGACGTTGACGGCGAGGTCATGCGGAGACGAGCGCTGCTGTGATGTCACCGTGTGTTTCTTTCCCTCTTTGTTGACATTGACATTAGTCACAGTATTTAGTCGTGCAGTTTCAATATTGGAACGAAAACAACTGCTTCGCCTCTAAGTGTCCTCTGTGGTAATACTTACAATACTTATGCCTACAAAAAAAAAAAAATAATCAAGTGACGATGGGAATGAACATACGTAAAGAGCAATTTTGTATTCTTGTTAAGGACAAAAAAAATGACAGAGTAAGTGAACGCAACCTGCTTTTAAAGAGACAGTTTCCTCCTGTGAATATTTTTTAGGATATCTACTCCCCGCGCACACAGAGGACACACTAACTGAAGCAGGTCCGTACTGAGTGCCGTCATTAACGTCACCCGCCACCGATAATGATCTGGCGGCGCAGACGTGAAACCGCAGATCACTTCCTCCGCGTCGGACGTGCGGCTGCGCTGAGAGGGATTACGGGAGGGGCCGGAGCGGGGTCCATTAGCGCCGCTCGACTGATCGAGCGGAATCGTCCCGCGGCCCCGCTACGCACACACATCGCTCGTCCTGCCGCCGTGGGTGCGGGGGAACCCGTTTGGGACCGACTTTCTGCTCTAAACCTCCTTCCTGCGGGATGCGCTGTACAATCAGCCGACTCAACGTGTTTCTGCATGTGGCCTGTCAGTGATATAAGTGGTACCTCATAGGCCACCGTATCCGTGGAATGGTGTTAGAAGTAGTCAGAATGAATAAGAACCCAGTTTCTGCAGGAGGAAGCTGTATCAGAGGATTAGAATTGGGATTTATTACCCTGTTTAAGTCCGTAGAGGTTGTACAATGAAGCTTTTAATATCGCACATTTTTTTGTATATACTTCTTGTTTAATTTACTTGATTTTTTTAAAAATCCATTGTTTTTCCATGCTAAATGCATTTCATCATTGTCATTGCCATCAAAGCCTGCAAATGTAAAACGATGTGTAAAAAATGTCCAAGTGCCCACCTGTAAAGTCATTCTTCCCCCTCGTCGTCGTCGTCGTCGTCGTGTTCCAACTTACCTGTCAGGTATCGTACGCCCGCCCGAGCTCGGCCTCCATCAGAGACGCCAACCTGTACGTGAGCGGCCTGCCAAAGACCATGACCCAGAAGGAGCTGGAGCAGCTCTTCTCCCAGTACGGCCGCATCATCACCTCACGCATCCTGGTGGACCAGGTGACCGGTGAGTAGGGGACACCTCCGAGCCGGGTCAACACTGAGATGCCACCCCCCCAGGGGGGTAAGCACAGCTCCACCTCCAGGCTCCTCTGCCCTGAAAATACAGTGCAGAGTGAGAGCTGATCAGTCAGTCGAAAAGACAGGACTAGAACCAAAAAGAGGACAACCGGGCAACCCAGCCCTCTACCCCAAGCTAGAAAAGGAAATCAAAAATTCACATGAAAGTACGTCTCATAATAATCCGAGGTTACGTTTGAATTTCCTTGCTATACTAGTTAGCTGAAGATCGCTTGCCGTAACTAGCTAGTTAGATTGCTAACCTACTGTAGAAGGTAAACAGCCGGACAGGAACAGACGTGCAGCCAGGCACAAGGCACATGATGAATGGCCTCCATCTTTCTTTTTTGAATCATCCAAGCAGAAAGCCCTTGAGCGCGATCGCGTCAGTTGGGAAGAGTAGTGACATACTCCCGACTCGGGAGAACACTGTGGCCCGACACAAACTGGTAGAATTTTTGAATGTTGAATTTTGCAGCGTCTCGCTCTTGCCGGTGCTGAAACGCGTGAGTAGTTCCGCCCACACAGGGATTTGGGACGAGGCCTTCACTGGTAATTGCTGCTAAGCCAATTTTAAGGTTTCACTTGACAAAGACATTGCCGAAGGCAAAGTTCCTCTCCAACTGCCTCCTCAAAAGTTGGCTTTAAGATCGACTTCTCAGGTGAGCCAAGAATAAAAAAAACACACAGACCTGCCAAATTGCCATCCATAAATATCAGCACTGTCAAAATGACCTTGTCTTTATGGCTCCTACGGGCTTCCTTAGCTTTTTTTGTTTTGTTTTGTTTTTTGTGTTTTTTTTTCCGTTTTAACTGAATAAACTCGCTGGCAGAAATGTCAGTTCTGAGACACAGCTTTGAAAGCTATGCCCTGCAGTGCATGCTGGATGAACACACAGACTTCTCAGCCAATCACAGTCTTTCCGCTGGGGCCCCTGAACAGGATGCAATGCGGGACAGCCTCTGTGATTTTATGGGAACAGAAGACCAGCGAGTATATTTCCTGCCCGTCAGGAATAGAGCCTGCTGGGCATGGTGCTGCAGAAAGATGACTCTGCAAAGGCTCTCTCAATAGCCTGGCCATATAATCCCTAACCGTATTTTATGTGGTCAGTTTTTATGTCCTTGGTTTTAAACATTTTCCTGATTTAATGCGCCTAGAACAGCTCAAAAGGTTTTTTTTTTTTTTTACGGACTGTCAGCTGAATGCAAAATCTCCTTCCACACTCAAGTAAAAAAAAAAAAAAATCTCCTCCTTTCCACACTCCAGGTATCTCCAGAGGGGTGGGGTTCATCCGGTTCGACCGGCGAATCGAGGCCGAGGAGGCCATCAAGGGGCTGAACGGCCAGAAGCCGCCGGCCGCCGCGGAGCCGATCACGGTCAAGTTCGCCAACAACCCGAGCCAGAAGACCAGCCAGGCGCTGCTGTCTCAGCTGTACCAGTCCCCAAACCGGCGCTACCCGGGCCCGCTGGCTCAGCAGGCCCAGCGCTTCAGGTTAATGAACACCGCCCTTCACACACAGTCCAGCTGTAGCATCTTTTTTTTTTGTTTATGTTGTTGGAGGTTTTTTGGATGGACCGCAACAGCGGGGCCAGCCCTACAAACGCGAATGTCTGTCTGTGACTGAGTGACTGAGTGGTCTGACTGAGCGATGGAGTTACACCATTTGGTCGGCCGAGTTATGAAGTTACGCCATTGGTCGGCCGGATGAAGTGTGTTGTGTATGGTCCAGCCATATACTAGGTTTTGACCTGGTCTTGTTTAAGTTTTTTTTTTTTTTTTTTTAAATGCTAAGGTCCAGAAGGATCTGAAGCACCTCCTTCCTTGGCCTTCCCACCATATTCTGTAGCGTTATGCTGTTATCAGTGACCTACACTCTCTAAACAGATGCATTAAAAAATACACATACTGTGTCATTTTTTAAACATGCCTCCATGCCTGGTTAAGCACAGCATATTTTGTGTTACCTTCAAAAGTCTCTCTTTGCATATGTGCAAGACAAAAGTAGTAACATTGACGCAAAATGTGTTGAAAGCAACACAAACGTACAGTAGTAACACAAGAAGTGTATCGGAAATTAACACATACTTTTTGAGAATGTACATTACTGTTTAAATCCATCTACCAACTTTTGAAAGGTATATATGCAGTTTTATCTTGATGCATGCACACTTCATCACCCGATGGCCGATTTCAACTGCCAGGCTTTAAAAAAAAAAGAAAAAGAAAAGATTGTCAGTACTGCGTGTAGTCAAGTCAACAGATTATGGATCTCTCTTTGAGAGATCAATGCTTCATGAGGATGCTTATAAACCAAGGTCTTTCTAAATATTGACCCCTTTTTTTTTTTTTTTTTTTGCAGATGCCAAACAATTTCTTCTCTCTAGCTTCGTTCTGGTCTTTCTAACACTCCAGATTTTGTGCTTAAAGCCCCAGTGCATTCTGGGTCACGAGTTATTAAAAGTGAAGTCACGGGCCTGAATAGAGTTTTTGAAGAGGCACTTTTGAGAAGCGCAGACGCGGTTCTTTGAGACAGCTCTTGGGAGCTGTTTTGTAACGTGCCACTTTAGATCAGGATGAACACTTCCGCTCGCACCATCAGGGTGTGTGCGTGTGTGTGTGTGCGTGTGTGTGTGTGCGTGCGTGAATGTGTGTGTGCGTGTATGTGTGTGCGTGCACGCATGCAGGCGTACGTGCATGCATGGGTGTGTGTGCGTGTGTTTTCTCTCTTCTGATGCCTGCCCTACTCTTTGCATGGGAGACACTACTGGAATAGAAAGAGTCAGCCTAAAAAAGTGACTCCATAAGAATGACGGATTTGTGAAAAGGGTTTGCGCGCTTTTTAATGCCAAAAAAGACAGATTTGTGAAAAACAAAATCTCCAATGTTTCATAACGTGAGGTTGTTGTCTGTGGTATACAGTACATATATTACCATAAGGTATCCACCATGATTAACGGTTAAGGATAGCCTACTGCAACATATTTCACTCCACATTTTTTACAGATCTAAACTTCAATTCTTCTGGCAAACACCTGTCCTACAAGGTTAATGTGGAAATCCAGTTCAATCAGTCAACCGAATCATGCCTTTATGTAACAGAAGTACCTAATGTATCTGTTAAACGGCTAAATTTTAAACTTCGTTTAATCTCCGTTTCAGGTTGGACAATCTCCTAAACATGGCCTACGGAGTGAAGAGGTAAATATCGTAAGAACGTTCAGACATGTGACATCTTAACATCAGCCATCCAATTCAGCCTCAAATCCCTGCTGCGCTCACTCTGATTGGACATCATACTGCAGGAGAATTGCATTATGGATGGAAGAGGGGGGGTAAGGGGTCACTGGCTCCAAGTTTGGTCTGTTGATCAGAAGTACCGCGAGCGTCCAATCAGAACTGCCGGTGTCCAGACCGAGCAAAACGCCCCCCCCCCCCCCCCCATTGAGAAATCAGCAGTGAGGAAAAGGCACCCTTAAATGACCTCATCACCCAATAGCCAATCAACTCGTAGACACAGCTTTTATCCACTAATGTCATTACTGATAGTAAGTTCCTGGAGACCTGACCAGTCACAACCGAGTGATCCGTCCCACAGATTTTTGTTGTACCATTTCCCTCACTGTTCAAGCTGCGGAAACGTGCCTCATCCAGACTGTGATGGTGGAGATGACTGTGTTGGACAGAGCTGGGCTACGCTAGGCTAGCACTGCCCTGTAAACACAGCGGGAGTAAACTGCCGGTTAATTGCTGGATTTAAGCAAAGTGCTCCTTGTGGTATCTGATGGAAGAGAACTCCAGTAAGCAAGGAGAGAGACGTGTGTGGGTCAAGTGCACTGGTTTTCATCAGATGTTCTCGGGCCTGGTTCTGGTGCACCCCTGAGTATGCTGTTTTTTGTTCAAGTCGTAATTGAAATTCGTGAAGTACCAAGAGCTGCTCGTTGTTTTTTTTTTTTTTTTAATTAGAGCCGCATTCTGTAAAAAGGATTAACTAGTCGGATCAATTCTCCGACAGCTAATGCTTTCTGTTTTCTGTAACGCGCTTGTGGCAAACGCTTCCTTGTGGACGAGGTCACAACCTGTGTCGGCGATTTTAAATGACAGATTGCAGCTGAAGTCCTTAATGCAGAAAGAGGACACCTGCTCATTGAAATTAAACCATGTGGAAAATGAAGAGTTGAAGGACAGAGCGAAAGGGTAATGAGCCAAAGCAACATCGTGATGAAGTGTGTTTAAGCGCAAAATTGTGGGGACAAAACTCTGGGGAGGACTTTTTACTTTCTGGACCTGGATTTTCCACCTCCGCATACTTTCATGAACTTACTACAGTCGGTGACTTGTAGAAGCGTCTTCTCCCCATCAGTATGATTGTGATAATTTTGTTGGTGGTAAACAAAGGCAAACCCCCCGCCCCCTCCACCCCCGGTCCACAATCACAGCCTACCCCGCCCCTGCCCATTTGTCTGGATCACAATCACCAACCCCAACCTCGTCAACATTCTAGTCCCCTCTCATCCCCCTAGTGCTGATTTAAGCTTTTTTTTGTGTAAGGCAGGTCAGGCTAGGCTAGTCAAGGCGAAAAAAAAAAAAATGTGAGTCACACCTTTCTGCTTCTCACGGGGCTTTCAAACGGAGTTAAATATTAAAAGAACCGTGCTCCCTTGGCTTTTTATGAAACGCGCCCCCCCTCGCCGCGCCCCCCCTCGCCCCCCCCTCCCTTGTGGTTACAGAGTTCCTTCAAGGTGCCTCGGGGCACTAAGGACACCCATCACACTGCGTAGTCTCAGGGAAGCCAACTGGAGCGGATGTGTGTTTGAGACGCTGACAGAGAGAGAGGCCTCGTCTCCCCGAGAATTCACGGATTCCTGCTCCGTCAGTTTTTTTTTTTTTTTTTTTTTTTTTTCGAGAGCTTGTTCAAATTTATGATAATACAAAAAAAAAAAAGAAAAGGAGAAAGAAGAAAAGCAGGGCATGGTCCCAGGAAATCCCCGCAGATGTTGCGTAATATCCCATATGTGCATGCGATGCGTGTTTGAAAGGGAAGGCTTCGTCAGCAGCAGCCTGCTGTGCCAAAAACAAAGCAGCAGAAAAAGAAAAGTCCCCTCCAAACAAGAGGAGGAGAGCCTCTCTTTCTGCTGCTCTACACACACACAGTCACAGGCACACACAAAGACACACACATACGCACACACGCATACACACGTGCACACACACACACATGCATACACGCACACATACACACACTAGCATACTAACACTCACACACACTCACACACACTTGTACATACACACACACACACGTGCACACACGCACACACACACATACAGACTCACACTCACACACGTGCACGCATGTGTTTGATTTTGAGACTCCTGTGAGATGCCACTGCCCTGTCCTGCCTGGATGTGATTCTCTGTACAGCCAGGGACAGCACTAGGACTGTACTAGGATTCTCCTCTGCTCTGTGTTCCAGCAGGTTCTCTCCCATGGCCATCGACGGGGTCACCAGCCTGGCGGGCATCAACATCCCCGGCCACGCGGGCACGGGCTGGTGCATCTTCGTCTACAACCTGGCGCCCGACGCCGACGAGAGCATCCTGTGGCAGATGTTCGGGCCCTTCGGCGCGGTGACGAACGTCAAGGTCATCCGCGACTTCAGCACAAACAAGTGCAAGGGCTTCGGCTTCGTCTCCATGACAAACTACGACGAGGCGGCAGTGGCCATCGCCAGCCTCAACGGATATCGACTTGGGGACAGAGTTTTGCAAGTATCATTTAAAACCAACAAGACACACAAGGCCTAATATCTCCACGTACTATAGAACAAAAAACTTTTATTATATTATACATATACATATTAGTTAAAATGTCTTTAAGTCCGTTACAAAGCAAAATAATTGATATTTAGCGTCTGTGTTTTTCCCAGTTTTATTTTTATTTTTTATTACTAGTCTTTGAAACTTCCTAATATATTGCATTTAAATAGAGCAACGACAACAAGTTTTGTTTTTTGCTTGTCTCTTATTATTTATTTATTTCTTTTTTTGCACAGTGTGTTACAGTGTGTTACTCTAATACCTCCTTCAAAGAAGAAGGACCTTTATAAATGTTACGGCTAAAGTTTTGTTTGGTTGTGATTTTGTTACTTACTGGTTCTGCTTTTGAAATGTCTTGTAAGGCGTTGTAAAGTGCTTTTGTTTTGTATCTTTCCTCAGTGTCTTCATTTGCTTCGGTGTATTTGCCTGTATGTGACTAACAGAAAATACTGACTTAAATCGAAGCTCTTTTACTTTACACGTTTTCTGTTTATTTCATATAGACATTTTGTTGTATCAGTTGGTTTATTGGTTGGCTACATAATGTTGTGTATTGTAAGATTAACAGAGATGACTTTTCATAAAGCAGTACCTTGCCAAAGAGCTAAGAACCTCTTTGATATGGGTTTAAAGAAGCATCTATTTTTATATTAAAAAGAAAAAAAACAGAAGGAAAAAAAAAAAAAACATTTGGAGCATCTTTTTACTGGACCTGGAACAACTATTTTGACTTGGATACTTTGAGAAATATCTTCGTATTACACCTTGTGAGCTTTTGAACTTTGCCAGGAAGTTTGCAGCGGTCAATATTTCTGGAGAGCTTTATGACGCAAGATACCTTTTGACATCTTTGTATTATCTTAAGATTATATTAATGGCTGATGTTGGTTAATTGGTGTTGGTTTCATTTGTACGATCATAAGTTAGTGGCCCGGTAATCCTGGGTACTCTTACATACAGCTTGTGCGTGTGTCTCTTATTTTAAACAAATAATACAAAAGTATGATTTTTGCAAAAGTGCATGTGAATTCTAAAAAGGTAAAAATGAAAGTTTAAGGGGAAAATAAATCGGTTCTTCCTGTAGCATTCCCTTCTGATAGAGCTCAGTGTTTAGTGATGTACTTGCTATATTAAAGATCCATTTTGCCTGTATTAAAAATTTAGGGTTTTTACCTGCTTTTGAGAGAAAGAGCTGGACAAGTCTGCTAAAGCCGCATCTAGAAATGAAACATTCAAATGAAGACTTAATGTGACACGGGTGAAGGATTCATTTTGAGCCCTGTAAATAAGTCCTTGTGTTGAGTATGTGATTTTTTTACAATTTAAAATGTTTAAATTTCTTTTTTTTTTTTTTTTTGAAAAGTCATTTTTGCTTTGCTTTTGTATCCAAGTTTGATTTTTACATTGAGATACCTTGTTGTGCCAATTATTTCTGAACGTTGTTTACATTATGAGTTTACATGCTTTTCTTCTTGTTTCATGGACCTACACTGCATTGCATTGGACTGTTTGTTTGATGTATAGAGGTTCTTCTTAATTATGGTTTTAAGAATACATATTTGCTTTCTTGTCTCATGTATAAATTATATGAATAATATATATACGTATATGGATGTAAACCTCGGTTTTAAAAAATTTGCTAACATTTTTTTTTTCATACAGAAACCAAATGCATACGAGCTGTCTTAAACTATAAACAGATATGCAGTATATTGCTTAAATCACAGCGAGGAGAGCATTCATGGAGGGATCATACCTGGGCGATATCTCGCTGGACCGAACAGACTGGAGGTGCCTAGGTGCACTAGCATCTGTACTTGTACCTTGCTTTGTGTAAACAAATTCACGCTTGTTTCCACCCCCATATCAAGCAGTGCGCGATGCGTCATATTATTTACCTTCGCAGTTTCTTTTTTTTGGGTTTATTGCAGCGGAGGACTGTTTGAAAAAGAAAAAGAAAAAAAACTTTGGTTGAGATTATTCGGCGTGCGCAGCTGTGAATGCGTTTTTCAGTGTTCAGTGTCCTCGCGAAGGCTTCTCGCTGCTGTGAACCACCGGTCCGAAAAGCGTTTCGCCCTCTTCACCTGTCCTTTCTGAGAAAGTTTACCGCAGTACCGATGACGCGGGGATTCAGTGTTAATCACCCGGATGTTCAAGTCCTGAAGGCATCAAGAGCGCAGAACACAATCCAGCTCGACTTCATCTCTGAGCTCTAAACGTGACGCGGATATTTACTTGAAGTGGAATGGTATGACTTAATCCGCGGCTGTTGGGATGGAGCACATATTGTTTTTTTGTTGAATATTACAAAGGATGTACATGTTGGTTTAATTTATGTTTGAATACTTTGTATTTTTTTCATGTTCGGTGCATCAATAAACAAGTTGAAGGGAAAATCCAGCTTTCAAATTAAATTTTTTATTTTTAATTTATTATGTATTTTTAAGCGATACACTTCAATATGTACTGTTCAGTTTCCAGAGTTAAACAGTTAAAGTCATTGACGTTCAGCTTGTGAATGCAAGGGCTCTTTATCTCTGAGCTATGAATGTAACATGGATATGGAATGACTCAGTCCCATTCACGGTTGCATGTATAGAATTCTCAGGCATTGTGGTTTAAACTTCCTGTGATTTTGTATGTATATATTTCTGCAGTATATCAGCTACCTTCATGCTTCTGATTCTGAGATGAAACTCTTCCTTCCCTCATTTCGCATTGGTGTTACGGGCGAAGGGCTTGTGCTGGAGGAGGAAGTGGTGGTTTTCGGTGATGAATCAAATCCAGGTTTTGGTTTTGGTTTTACCGTGCACTTCTGTGAGAGGGAGAAGCAGACGAATGTTCCGCCAACATATGCCAAGAAAAAAAAAAACATCTGAAGAAACCGAAGATGAATATTAGACCAAAAACTGTTCCAAGGACTACACGTCGACTGCCGCACGGAGGATGAACATGCGGTCTTATTTGGTTATGTGGTCGCGTTCTGTGTCATTTTGGTGGCGTTATCTAAGTCTGGGTTTTCTTTCTTTCCGGCCAAAAATGTCCTGGTACCCATCCATCTTCCCTTCACTTTCAACAAGAAGTCCAGAACCAAAAGCTGTCAAGCGAGGCCCAAGATAAACAGATCCACCAGCATATTTCACAGAGAGGATGATCAATGTTCTCTCCTTTTTCTGAACCAAAACATTTGACCAGATGCGAGTAAATTGGTAGCTAAATTTTTCTTCATCTGATGACAAATCATGGCCTATTGTTTTCTCTGTTAGAGCTTTTCCCTCAGTTAAAGAAATTAGTATGATGAGCTGACTAATGAATCACAATGTACCAAGGAAATCTAAGCTACACACTCCTCTAATCAAACTGTAATTTTTATTTAACCAATGTTTTGACCACAGGTCTTCATCAGGATGCAAAACAGATCTTTCTTCCCCATGAACTCAAAATCCTGATTTCTGTGATCATTGTATGATTGAGTTCATCCTGAAGCACATCCAACACACTGCAGCAGCAACCATGTTTGTGTTATTTATTACCCTGCTGAGTGGAATATCATTTCAGTGTGGGAAATAAGCAGTCATCCTGCCTGTGTGTGTGTGTGTGTGCGTGTGCATGCATGCATGCATGTGTGTGCATGTGTGTGTTCTATATATGTGTTTGAGTGTGTTTGAGTGTGTGCGTGTGTGTTTGAGTGTGTTTCTGTGTGCGTGTGTGTGCGTGTGATGAATCTCAGTCCTTTTACTTTAGAGGCTTATCTTGCCTGTATGCTTAGCTGAGAATCCACTCCAGTGGAGGTGTCACGTTGAAATATTCACGGAAAACGCAGCCCAACCCTGCATACTGCATGACGTATCCTTACGGGAACTCTTACTCAAGGAGCTATGCCAGGTTACGCAAGAGGCCCGATGATAATTTAGCTTCCCTGCTGGACTCAACACACACAGCAAGATACGAATTACACAAGCCAAGGTTCCTTACACAACATGAAGCAGAACAACACATACATGTAAATATTTGCCCTTTCTTTGGTGGTGAAAAGCAATCTGTTTTATTCACCCTTATTTTAAACGCAGTCTTGAGTCTCCTTTCAATTACTGCACTTTTCTGCGCTTCTGGTGGATTTTTATGCAGCTTGACTTTGGCTAGGCTCTGGTACTGCAGGCCACATGCACAAGTTTATTTGTATTTACTTTGAAGAGATTGAATGAGGATGTTCGGAGAGTTCGCCCCATTAAAGGCAAACTGTCCTGCGTATCTGAGATGACACAGCAACCCGAGACGTTAACAGAACGCATAAGAGGCGCAGCGTTTTTACCGACGAGACGAAGCTGAGGAATGCAGCTCTGTTTGTTTCCCAGATGCGCTCCTCGATTCCTTCGAGTGCTGAGTTTGGTGCTGAAAGCTGAATGGAAGGCTTCTGAATTTCAACAAAGACCTTCAAAAGTATGCAGCCTTTTTTATGGATTATCCTGAAGCAAGCACAATGTCGCTATTGTCGGTGTGAATTGCTTCCCTGGGCTACCTGATCTGAGCGTCTCGTAAAAGGGAAATCTCCCCCGTGATATTCCACGGACGGGACAAGAGGGACCCCAACCACGGCATTCCGAAGGGGGCGGTGTCGGTGCGAACGTGACCCGAAATCTCACGTTCACATAGTGGACCCTATCTCCCCCTGCAGCGAGGGTTCCGGCCGTGACTGTTTCCGTGCCAACGTCCTCTCAACATCACCGCAACCTTTCCTCCTTCCAGGAAGCAACCGTAGCAAGGCCGG
>NC_049205.1:4357810-4532810 GCF_013347855.1 Anguilla anguilla
TGTAGATTTTATCTCAAGTATTAACATGCAACTTTTCTCCAATAAGACATGTTAAATTCATATTGTGATCTACAAAATCATGCCAGAAGTCCCAGGTTTGAAGCTTACGTGAAATTTGCTTGTGGGAAGGTGAAAGGACTTGCATTAGGTTGGATCAGCAATCCGTTCATCTGGAGGTTGAAGCAGAAATAAAGAGGTGAGTGAAAATGTTACAGCTGGACACCAGTTTAGTAATGTCAGGGTCTCTGTAGAGAATGTTCTGGTCTACGATTAAAGTCTGTTTGTTGCTATTTTACTGTGCTACGTGCGGACAGGCTAGGCTTACCAGCTTGTTGACCGAGTCCTGAATGCGCGCTTGCGTCTCCGTCCTGAGTTCTACATTCTCTGGAAAGGTCACGTCATTGATCTTGTAGGCCAGGCTCAAAGCGAAGGAATTATCTGATAACCCTGAAAAAGAAATGATTGGAAGGATATTCTTCAAAAACAAATTTGGGTTTGACTTTTTATTGTAACACGTCAAAGCATTCAGTTTGTATCACTGAGGTAACACCATCATCTGTAACGATGTCTCTGTATGAAGAATTCTCAACTTCAATAAATAATATTTTGACAGAGTCACACTCTATAAAATGATAAAAAGATAATATAACATTGAATAATATTCTTGTTGCACTTTTTAAATAAGGTCCAATGAAAGTACTGAATTAAAGATGGCTGAAAAATGCAGAGGAACACTTGCAAAGACGGGGTGTGTGGATGTGTTACGTACGCTCATATGTGAGATTCTGCACCCTCACGGTATCATTCAGCCGGATTTCATCACCATTCAAGAAAGGACTGCCCTTTGCCAGAACATCACTCTCACTGGGGACGGTGTTGTTGGTGTGGAACACAAGTCGGACAAAGATAAAAACTGGACCCACACTGCAGAAACACATGGAGATGACATTAGGATTGGAGTCCAGCAAACCACAGATTTGACAGAGAAATGATTTCACAAGGAAGACCCCAACACTAAAACGAAACATAAAGATGGAAACATACACTGTACGTGGAGCTGCTGTGGTGGTCACTGCTGGAGAATTTGTTGTGGCAATCACCGGGGAAGCTGTAGTGGTTGTAGGACCTTAAAGTACAGAGACAATGAGACACTGAAATGAACCAAGCAAGAGTGGTCAGTTCTGACAAAATGAGAAGGTCACTCTATCAAATACAATATCATGAGTTGAACTACAGAAAGTCATGTTTTATGATGTAAGAACAGCATGATTTTTAGTATGAGATGATGGGTGCCAGGGGACACTTACCACTAACTGCCAGTATCGCAGCCAGGAAGTTGCTTGGTTGGTTGATGTCTCCTTCATGATAGACATACTCCACATTCGCATGAATCTCATTGGGCAGGTGGCTGCAGGAAGACGTGAAAAGACAAAATTTAGGAGGTTTGCCCCGTGCTAATCAAATGCAACTTTTGTAGATTTTATCTCAAGTATTAACATGCAACTTTTCTCCAATAAGACATGTTAAATTCATATTGTGATCTACAAAATCATGCCAGAAGTCCCAGGTTTGAAGCTTACGTGAAATTTGCTTGTGGGAAGGTGAAAGGACTTGCATTAGGTTGGATCAGCAATCCGTTCATCTGGAGGTTGAAGCAGAAATAAAGAGGTGAGTGAAAATGTTACAGCTGGACACCAGTTTAGTACTGTCAGGGTCTCTGTAGAGAATGTTCTGGTCTACGATTAAAGTCTGTTTGTTGCTATTTTACTGTGCTACGTGCGGACAGGCTAGGCTTACCAGCTTGTTGACCGAGTCCTGAATGCGCGCTTGCGTCTCCGTCCTGAGTTCTACATTCTCTGGAAAGCTCACGTCATTGATCTTGTAGGCCAGTCTCAAAGCGAAGGAATTATCTGTTAGTCCTGAAAAAGAAATGATTGGAAGGATATTCTTCAAAAACAAATTTGGGTTTGACTTTTTATTGAAACACGTCAAAGCATTCAGTTTGTATCACTGAGGTAACACCATCATCTGTAACGATGTCTCTGTATGAAGAATTCTCAACTTCAACAAATAATCTTTTGACAGAGTCACACTCTATAAAATGATAAAAAGATAATATAACATTGATTAATATTCTTGCTGCACTTTTTAAATAAGGTCCAATGAAAGTACTGAATTAAAGATGGCTGAAAAATGCAGAGGAACACTTGCAAAGACGGGGTGTGTGGATGTGTTACGTACGTTCATATGTGAGATTCTGCACCCTCACGGTATCATTCAGCCGGATTTCATCACCATTCAAGAAAGGACTGCCCTTTGCCAGAACATCACTCTCACTGGGGACGGTGTTGTTGGTGTGGAACACAAGTCGGACAAAGATAAAAACTGGACCCACACTGCAGAAACACATGGAGATGACATTAGGATTGGAGTCCAGCAAACCACAGATTTGACAGAGAAATGATTTCACAAGGAAGACCCCAACACTAAAACGAAACATAAAGATGGAAACATACACTGTACGTGGAGCTGCTGTGGTGGTCACTGCTGGAGAATTTGTTGTGGCAATCACCGGGGAAGCTGTAGTGGTTGTAGGACCTTAAAGTACAGAGACAATGAGACACTGAAATGAACCAAGCAAGAGTGGTCAGTTCTGACAAAATGAGAAGGTCACTCTATCAAATACAATATCATGAGTTGAACTACAGAAAGTCATGTTTTATGATGTAAGAACAGCATGATTTTTAGTATGAGATGATGGGTGCCAGGGGACACTTACCACTAACTGCCAGTATCGCAGCCAGGAAGTTGCTTGGTTGGTTGATGTCACCTTCCTGATAGACATACTCCACATTCGCACGAATCTCATTGGGCAGGTGGCTGCAGGAAGACGTGAAAAGAAAAATTTAGGAGGTTTGCCCCGTGCTAATCAAATGCAACTTTTGTAGATTTTACCTCAAGTATTAACATGCAACTTTTCTCCAATAAGACATGTTAAATTCATATTGTGATCTACAAAATCATGCCAAAAGTCCCAGGTTTGAAACTTACGTGAAATTTGCTTGTGGGAAGGTGAAAGGACTTGCATTAGGTTGGATCAGCAATCCGTTCATCTGGAGGTTGAAGCAGAAATAAAGAGGTGAGTGAAAATGTTACAGCTGGACACCAGTTTAGTACAGTCAGGGTCTCTGTAGAGAATGTTCTGGTCTACGATTAAAGTCTGTTTGTTGCTATTTTACTGTGCTACGTGCGGACAGGCTAGGCTTACCAGCTTGTTGACCGAGTCCTGAATGCGCGCTTGCGTCTCCGTCCTGAGTTCTACATTCTCTGGAAAGCTCACGTCATTGATCTTGTAGGCCAGTCTCAAAGCGAAGGAATTATCTGTTAGTCCTGAAAAAGAAATGATTGGAAGGAGATTCATTGAAACTCTTCAAAGCATTTGAGTTTTTGTCACTGAGGTTCACATTTTACATGCAAGGACCATCATCTCTAACGCTGTCTCTGTATGGAGAATTCTCAACATCATTAAATATGTTTTTCACGGAGTCATATTATTTTAAATTATAAAAAGATGATATGACACTGAATAATATTCTTGCTCCACTTTTTAAAAAGGTCCTATGAAAAGGCATGAGATTAAAGATGGCTGAAAGATGCCAAGGGACAGTGGAAAAGATGGGGTGTGTAGACGTGTTACGTACGCTCATATGTGAGATTCTGCACCCTCACGGTATCATTCAGCCGGATTTCATCACCATTCAAGAAAGGACTGCCCTTTGCGAGAACATCGCTCTCACTGGGGATGGTGTTGTTGGTGCGGAACACAAGTCGGACAAAGATAAACACTGGACCCACACTGCAGAAACACATGGAGAATATATTAGAAATCCCGCAAACCACAGATATGACAGAGAAATGATGTCGCAAGGAGGACCCCAACTCTAAAACCAAATATGAAAATGAAAACATACACTGTACGTGGAGCTGCTGTGGTGGGCAATGCTGGAGAACTTGTAGAAATGACAGGGGAAGCTGTAGTGGTGGCAAGACCTAAAAGTACAGAAACAATAAGTCTCTGAAATTAATCAAGCAGGAACTTTTTCCAGCAAAAAAAAAAAAATTTTCAGTGATGTTGGAGCTGCAACAGGTGATTTTCTATGGAAACACACAGCTGTCTTTTCCACTGTAACACGCAAATCATGTTTTATGATGCAACAACAGCATGATTTTTAGTATGAGATGATGGGTGCCAGGGGACACTTACCACTAACTGCCAGTATCGCAGCCAGGAAGTTGCTTGGTTGGTTGATGTCACCTTCCTGATAGACATACTCCTCATTCGCACGAATCTCATTGGGCAGGTGGCTGCAGGAAGACGTGAAAAGACAAAATTTAGGAGGTTTGCCCCGTGCTAATCAAATGCAACTTTTGTAGATTTTATCTCAAGTATTAACATGCAACTTTTCTCCAATAAGACATGTTAAATTCATATTGTGATCTACAAAATCATGCCAGAAGTCCCAGGTTTGAAGCTTACGTGAAATTTGCTTGTGGGAAGGTGAAAGGACTTGCATTAGGTTGGATCAGCAATCCGTTCATCTGGAGGTTGAAGCAGAAATAAAGAGGTGAGTGAAAATGTTACAGCTGGACACCAGTTTAGTACTGTCAGGGTCTCTGTAGAGAATGTTCTGGTCTACGATTAAAGTCTGTTTGTTGCTATTTTACTGTGCTATGTGCAGACAGGCTAGGCTTACCAGCTTGTTGACCGAGTCCTGAATGCGTGCTTGCGTCTCCGTCCTGAGTTCTACATTCTCTGGAAAGCTCACGTCATTGATCTTGTAGGCCAGTCTCAAAGCGAAGGAATTATCTGTTAGTCCTGAAAAAGAAATGATTGGAAGGATATTCTTCAAAAACAAATTTGGGTTTGACTTTTTATTGTAACACGTCAAAGCATTCAGTTTGTATCACTGAGGTAACACCATCATCTGTAACGATGTCTCTGTATGAAGAATTCTCAACTTCAACAAATAATCTTTTGACAGAGTCACACTCTATAAAATGATAAAAAGATAATATAACATTGAATAATATTCTTGCTGCATTTTTTAAATAAGGTCCAATGAAAGTACTGAATTAAAGATGGCTGAAAAATGCAGAGGAACACTTGCAAAGACGGGGTGTGTGGATGTGTTACGTACGTTCATATGTGAGATTCTGCACCCTCACGGTATCATTCAGCCGGATTTCATCACCATTCAAGAAAGGACTGCCCTTTGCCAGAACATCACTCTCACTGGGGACGGTGTTGTTGGTGTGGAACACAAGTCGGACAAAGATAAAAACTGGACCCACACTGCAGAAACACATGGAGATGACATTAGGATTGGAGTCCAGCAAACCACAGATTTGACAGAGAAATGATTTCACAAGGAAGACCCCAACACTAAAACGAAACATAAAGATGGAAACATACACTGTACGTGGAGCTGCTGTGGTGGTCACTGCTGGAGAATTTGTTGTGGCAATCACCGGGGAAGCTGTAGTGGTTGTAGGACCTTAAAGTACAGAGACAATGAGACACTGAAATGAACCAAGCAAGAGTGGTCAGTTCTGACAAAATGAGAAGGTCACTCTATCAAATACAATATCATGAGTTGAACTACAGAAAGTCATGTTTTATGATGTAAGAACAGCATGATTTTTAGTATGAGATGATGGGTGCCAGGGGACACTTACCACTAACTGCCAGTATCGCAGCCAGAAAGTTGCTTGGTTGGTTGATGTCACCTTCCTGATAGACATACTCCACATTCGCACGAATCTCATTGGGCAGGTGGCTGCAGGAAGACGTGAAAAGAAAAATTTAGGAGGTTTGCCCCGTGCTAATCAAATGCAACTTTTGTAGATTTTACCTCAAGTATTAACATGCAACTTTTCTCCAATAAGACATGTTAAATTCATATTGTGATCTACAAAATCATGCCAAAAGTCCCAGGTTTGAAACTTACGTGAAATTTGCTTGTGGGAAGGTGAAAGGCCTTGCATTAGGTTGGATCAGCAATCCGTTCATCTGGAGGTTGAAGCAGAAATAAAGAGGTGAGTGAAAATGTTACAGCTGGACACCAGTTTAGTACTGTCAGGGTCTCTGTAGAGAATGTTCTGGTCTACGATTAAAGTCTGTTTGTTGCTATTTTACTGTGCTACGTGCGGACAGGCTAGGCTTACCAGCTTGTTGACCGAGTCCTGAATGCGCGCTTGCGTCTCCGTCCTGAGTTGTACATTCTCTGGAAAGCTCACGTCATTGATCTTGTAGGCCAGTCTCAAAGCGAAGGAATTATCTGTTAGTCCTGAAAAAGAAATGATTGGAAGGAGATTCATTGAAACTCTTCAAAGCATTTGAGTTTTTGTCACTGAGGTTCACATTTTACATGCAAGGACCATCATCTCTAACGCTGTCTCTGTATGGAGAATTCTCAACATCATTAAATATGTTTTTCACGGAGTCATATTATTTTAAATTATAAAAAGATGATATGACACTGAATAATATTCTTGCTCCACTTTTTAAAAACGTCCTATGAAAGCATTAGATTAAAGATGGCTGAAAGATGCCAAGGGACACTTGCAAAGACGGGGTGTGTGGATGTGTGACGTACGCTCATATGTGAGATTCTGCACCCTCACGGTATCATTCAGCTGGATTTCATCACCATTCAAGAAAGGACTGCCCTTTGCGAGAACATCGCTCTCACTGGGGATGGTGTTGTTGGTGCGGAACACAAGTCGGACAAAGATAAACACTGGACCCACACTGCAGAAACACATGGAGATTATATTAGAAATCCCGCAAACCACAGATTTGACAGAGAAATGATGTCGCAAGGAGGACCCCAACTCTAAAACCAAATATGAAAATGAAAACATACACTGTACGTGGAGCTGCTGTGGTGGGCAATGCTGGAGAACTTGTAGAAATGACAGGGGAAGCTGTAGTGGTGGCAAGACCTAAAAGTACAGAAACAATAAGTCTCTGAAATTAATCAAGCAGGAACTTTTTCCAGCAAAAAAAAAAAAATTTCAGTGATGTTGGAGCTGCAACAGGTGATTTTCTATGGAAACACACAGCTGTCTTTTCCACTGTAACACGCAAATCATGTTTTATGATGCAAAAACAGCATGATTTTCAGCATGAGTTGATGGGTGCCAGGGGACACTTACCACTAACTGCCAGTATCGCAGCCAGGAAGTTGCTTGGTTGGTTGATGTCACCTTCCTGATAGACATACTCCACATTCGCACGAATCTCATTGGGCAGGTGGCTGCAGGAAGACGTGAAAAGAAAAATTTAGGAGGTTTGCCCCGTGCTAATCAAATGCAACTTTTGTAGATTTTACCTCAAGTATTAACATGCAACTTTTCTCCAATAAGACATGTTAAATTCATATTGTGATCTACAAAATCATGCCAAAATTCCCAGGTTTGAAACTTACGTGAAATTTGCTTGTGGGAAGGTGAAAGGCCTTGCATTAGGTTGGATCAGCAATCCGTTCATCTGGAGGTTGAAGCAGAAATAAAGAGGTGAGTGAAAATGTTACAGCTGGACACCAGTTTAGTACTGTCAGGGTCTCTGTAGAGAATGTTCTGGTCTACGATTAAAGTCTGTTTGTTGCTATTTTACTGTGCTACGTGCGGACAGGCTAGGCTTACCAGCTTGTTGACCGAGTCCTGAATGCGCGCTTGCGTCTCCGTCCTGAGTTCTACATTCTCTGGAAAGCTCACGTCATTGATCTTGTAGGCCAGTCTCAAAGCGAAGGAATTATCTGTTAGTCCTGAAAAAGAAATGATTGGAAGGAGATTCATTGAAACTCTTCAAAGCATTTGAGTTTTTGTCACTGAGGTTCACATTTTACATGCAAGGACCATCATCTCTAACGCTGTCTCTGTATGGAGAATTCTCAACATCATTAAATATGTTTTTCACGGAGTCATATTATTTTAAATTATAAAAAGATGATATGACACTGAATAATATTCTTGCTCCACTTTTTAAAAACGTCCTATGAAAGCATTAGATTAAAGATGGCTGAAAGATGCCAAGGGACACTTGCAAAGACGGGGTGTGTGGATGTGTGACGTACGCTCATATGTGAGATTCTGCACCCTCACGGTATCATTCAGCTGGATTTCATCACCATTCAAGAAAGGACTGCCCTTTGCGAGAACATCGCTCTCACTGGGGATGGTGTTGTTGGTGCGGAACACAAGTCGGACAAAGATAAACACTGGACCCACACTGCAGAAACACATGGAGATTATATTAGAAATCCCGCAAACCACAGATTTGACAGAGAAATGATGTCGCAAGGAGGACCCCAACTCTAAAACCAAATATGAAAATGAAAACATACACTGTACGTGGAGCTGCTGTGGTGGGCAATGCTGGAGAACTTGTAGAAATGACAGGGGAAGCTGTAGTGGTGGCAAGACCTAAAAGTACAGAAACAATAAGTCTCTGAAATTAATCAAGCAAGAACTTTTTCCAGCAAAAAAAAAAAAATTTTCAGTGATGTTGGAGCTGCAACAGGTGATTTTCTATGGAAACACACAGCTGTCTTTTCCACTGTAACACGCAAATCATGTTTTATGATGCAAAAACAGCATGATTTTTAGTATGAGATGATGGGTGCCAGGGGACACTTACCACTAACTGCCAGTATCGCAGCCAGGAAGTTGCTTGGTTGGTTGATGTCACCTTCCTGATAGACATACTCCTCATTCGCACGAATCTCATTGGGCAGGTGGCTGCAGGAAGACGTGAAAAGACAAAATTTAGGAGGTTTGCCCCGTGCTAATCAAATGCAACTTTTGTAGATTTTATCTCAAGTATTAACATGCAACTTTTCTCCAATAAGACATGTTAAATTCATATTGTGATCTATTAAATCATGCCAGAAGTCCCAGGTTTGAAGCTTACGTGAAATTTGCTTGTGGGAAGGTGAAAGGACTTGCATTAGGTTGGATCAGCAATCCGTTCATCTGGAGGTTGAAGCAGAAATAAAGAGGTGAGTGAAAATGTTACAGCTGGACACCAGTTTAGTACTGTCAGGGTATCTGTAGAGAATGTTCTGGTCTACGATTAAAGTCTGTTTGTTGCTATTTTACTGTGCTATGTGCAGACAGGCTAGGCTTACCAGCTTGTTGACCGAGTCCTCAATGCGCGCTTGCGTCTCCGTCCTGAGTTCTACATTCTCTGGAAAGCTCACGTCATTGATCTTGTAGGCCAGTCTCAAAGCGAAGGAATTATCTGTTAGTCCTGAAAAAGAAATGATTGGAAGGATATTCTTCAAAAACAAATTTGGGTTTGACTTTTTATTGTAACACGTCAAAGCATTCAGTTTGTATCACTGAGGTAACACCATCATCTGTAACGATGTCTCTGTATGAAGAATTCTCAACTTCAACAAATAATCTTTTGACAGAGTCACACTCTATAAAATGATAAAAAGATAATATAACATTGAATAATATTCTTGCTGCACTTTTTAAATAAGGTCCAATGAAAGTACTGAATTAAAGATGGCTGAAAAATGCAGAGGAACACTTGCAAAGACGGGGTGTGTGGATGTGTTACGTACGTTCATATGTGAGATTCTGCACCCTCACGGTATCATTCAGCCGGATTTCATCACCATTCAAGAAAGGACTGCCCTTTGCCAGAACATCACTCTCACTGGGGACGGTGTTGTTGGTGTGGAACACAAGTCGGACAAAGATAAAAACTGGACCCACACTGCAGAAACACATGGAGATGACATTAGGATTGGAGTCCAGCAAACCACAGATTTGACAGAGAAATGATTTCACAAGGAAGACCCCAACACTAAAACGAAACATAAAGATGGAAACATACACTGTACGTGGAGCTGCTGTGGTGGTCACTGCTGGAGAATTTGTTGTGGCAATCACCGGGGAAGCTGTAGTGGTTGTAGGACCTTAAAGTACAGAGACAATGAGACACTGAAATGAACCAAGCAAGAGTGGTCAGTTCTGACAAAATGAGAAGGTCACTCTATCAAATACAATATCATGAGTTGAACTACAGAAAGTCATGTTTTATGATGTAAGAACAGCATGATTTTTAGTATGAGATGATGGGTGCCAGGGGACACTTACCACTAACTGCCAGTATCGCAGCCAGAAAGTTGCTTGGTTGGTTGATGTCACCTTCCTGATAGACATACTCCACATTCGCACGAATCTCATTGGGCAGGTGGCTGCAGGAAGACGTGAAAAGAAAAATTTAGGAGGTTTGCCCCGTGCTAATCAAATGCAACTTTTGTAGATTTTACCTCAAGTATTAACATGCAACTTTTCTCCAATAAGACATGTTAAATTCATATTGTGATCTACAAAATCATGCCAAAAGTCCCAGGTTTGAAACTTACGTGAAATTTGCTTGTGGGAAGGTGAAAGGCCTTGCATTAGGTTGGATCAGCAATCCGTTCATCTGGAGGTTGAAGCAGAAATAAAGAGTTGAGTGAAAATGTTACAGCTGGACACCAGTTTAGTACTGTCAGGGTCTCTGTAGAGAATGTTCTGGTCTACGATTAAAGTCTGTTTGTTGCTATTTTACTGTGCTACGTGCGGACAGGCTAGGCTTACCAGCTTGTTGACCGAGTCCTGAATGCGCGCTTGCGTCTCCGTCCTGAGTTCTACATTCTCTGGAAAGCTCACGTCATTGATCTTGTAGGCCAGTCTCAAAGCGAAGGAATTATCTGTTAGTCCTGAAAAAGAAATGATTGGAAGGAGATTCATTGAAACTCTTCAAAGCATTTGAGTTTTTGTCACTGAGGTTCACATTTTACATGCAAGGACCATCATCTCTAACGCTGTCTCTGTATGGAGAATTCTCAACATCATTAAATATGTTTTTCACGGAGTCATATTTTATTTTAAATTAAAAAAGATGATATGACACTGAATAATATTCTTGCTCCACTTTTTAAAAACGTCCTATGAAAGCATTAGATTAAAGATGGCTGAAAGATGCCAAGGGACACTTGCAAAGACGGGGTGTGTGGATGTGTGACGTACGCTCATATGTGAGATTCTGCACCCTCACGGTATCATTCAGCTGGATTTCATCACCATTCAAGAAAGGACTGCCCTTTGCGAGAACATCGCTCTCACTGGGGATGGTGTTGTTGGTGCGGAACACAAGTCGGACAAAGATAAACACTGGACCCACACTGCAGAAACACATGGAGATTATATTAGAAATCCCGCAAACCACAGATATGACAGAGAAATGATGTCGCAAGGAGGACCCCAACTCTAAAACCAAATATGAAAATGAAAACATACACTGTACGTGGAGCTGCTGTGGTGGGCAATGCTGGAGAACTTGTAGAAATGACAGGGGAAGCTGTAGTGGTGGCAAGACCTAAAAGTACAGAAACAATAAGTCTCTGAAATTAATCAAGCAGGAACTTTTTCCAGCAAAAAAAAAAAAATTTTCAGTGATGTTGGAGCTGCAACAGGTGATTTTCTATGGAAACACACAGCTGTCTTTTCCACTGTAACACGCAAATCATGTTTTATGATGCAACAACAGCATGATTTTTAGTATGAGATGATGGGTGCCAGGGGACACTTACCACTAACTGCCAGTATCGCAGCCAGGAAGTTGCTTGGTTGGTTGATGTCACCTTCCTGATAGACATACTCCTCATTCGCACGAATCTCATTGGGCAGGTGGCTGCAGGAAGACGTGAAAAGACAAAATTTAGGAGGTTTGCCCCGTGCTAATCAAATGCAACTTTTGTAGATTTTATCTCAAGTATTAACATGCAACTTTTCTCCAATAAGACATGTTAAATTCATATTGTGATCTACAAAATCATGCCAGAAGTCCCAGGTTTGAAGCTTACGTGAAATTTGCTTGTGGGAAGGTGAAAGGACTTGCATTAGGTTGGATCAGCAATCCGTTCATCTGGAGGTTGAAGCAGAAATAAAGAGGTGAGTGAAAATGTTACAGCTGGACACCAGTTTAGTACTGTCAGGGTCTCTGTAGAGAATGTTCTGGTCTACGATTAAAGTCTGTTTGTTGCTATTTTACTGTGCTATGTGCAGACAGGCTAGGCTTACCAGCTTGTTGACCGAGTCCTGAATGCGTGCTTGCGTCTCCGTCCTGAGTTCTACATTCTCTGGAAAGCTCACGTCATTGATCTTGTAGGCCAGTCTCAAAGCGAAGGAATTATCTGTTAGTCCTGAAAAAGAAATGATTGGAAGGAGATTCATTGAAACTCTTCAAAGCATTTGAGTTTTTGTCACTGAGGTTCACATTTTACATGCAAGGACCATCATCTCTAACGCTGTCTCTGTATGGAGAATTCTCAACATCATTAAATATGTTTTTCACGGAGTCATATTATTTTAAATTATAAAAAGATGATATGACACTGAATAATATTCTTGCTCCACTTTTTAAAAACGTCCTATGAAAGCATTAGATTAAAGATGGCTGAAAGATGCCAAGGGACACTTGCAAAGACGGGGTGTGTGGATGTGTGACGTACGCTCATATGTGAGATTCTGCACCCTCACGGTATCATTCAGCTGGATTTCATCACCATTCAAGAAAGGACTGCCCTTTGCGAGAACATCGCTCTCACTGGGGATGGTGTTGTTGGTGCGGAACACAAGTCGGACAAAGATAAACACTGGACCCACACTGCAGAAACACATGGAGATTATATTAGAAATCCCGCAAACCACAGATTTGACAGAGAAATGATGTCGCAAGGAGGACCCCAACTCTAAAACCAAATATGAAAATGAAAACATACACTGTACGTGGAGCTGCTGTGGTGGGCAATGCTGGAGAACTTGTAGAAATGACAGGGGAAGCTGTAGTGGTGGCAAGACCTAAAAGTACAGAAACAATAAGTCTCTGAAATTAATCAAGCAGGAACTTTTTCCAGCAAAAAAAAAAAAATTTTCAGTGATGTTGGAGCTGCAACAGGTGATTTTCTATGGAAACACACAGCTGTCTTTTCCACTGTAACACGCAAATCATGTTTTATGATGCAAAAACAGCATGATTTTTAGTATGAGATGATGGGTGCCAGGGGACACTTACCACTAACTGCCAGTATCGCAGCCAGGAAGTTGCTTGGTTGGTTGATGTCACCTTCCTGATAGACATACTCCTCATTCGCACGAATCTCATTGGGCAGGTGGCTGCAGGAAGACGTGAAAAGACAAAATTTAGGAGGTTTGCCCCGTGCTAATCAAATGCAACTTTTGTAGATTTTATCTCAAGTATTAACATGCAACTTTTCTCCAATAAGACATGTTAAATTCATATTGTGATCTACAAAATCATGCCAGAAGTCCCAGGTTTGAAGCTTACGTGAAATTTGCTTGTGGGAAGGTGAAAGGACTTGCATTAGGTTGGATCAGCAATCCGTTCATCTGGAGGTTGAAGCAGAAATAAAGAGGTGAGTGAAAATGTTACAGCTGGACACCAGTTTAGTACTGTCAGGGTCTCTGTAGAGAATGTTCTGGTCTACGATTAAAGTCTGTTTGTTGCTATTTTACTGTGCTATGTGCAGACAGGCTAGGCTTACCAGCTTGTTGACCGAGTCCTGAATGCGTGCTTGCGTCTCCGTCCTGAGTTCTACATTCTCTGGAAAGCTCACGTCATTGATCTTGTAGGCCAGTCTCAAAGCGAAGGAATTATCTGTTAGTCCTGAAAAAGAAATGATTGGAAGGATATTCTTCAAAAACAAATTTGGGTTTGACTTTTTATTGTAACACGTCAAAGCATTCAGTTTGTATCACTGAGGTAACACCATCATCTGTAACGATGTCTCTGTATGAAGAATTCTCAACTTCAACAAATAATCTTTTGACAGAGTCACACTCTATAAAATGATAAAAAGATAATATAACATTGAATAATATTCTTGCTGCATTTTTTAAATAAGGTCCAATGAAAGTACTGAATTAAAGATGGCTGAAAAATGCAGAGGAACACTTGCAAAGACGGGGTGTGTGGATGTGTTACGTACGTTCATATGTGAGATTCTGCACCCTCACGGTATCATTCAGCCGGATTTCATCACCATTCAAGAAAGGACTGCCCTTTGCCAGAACATCACTCTCACTGGGGACGGTGTTGTTGGTGTGGAACACAAGTCGGACAAAGATAAAAACTGGACCCACACTGCAGAAACACATGGAGATGACATTAGGATTGGAGTCCAGCAAACCACAGATTTGACAGAGAAATGATTTCACAAGGAAGACCCCAACACTAAAACGAAACATAAAGATGGAAACATACACTGTACGTGGAGCTGCTGTGGTGGTCACTGCTGGAGAATTTGTTGTGGCAATCACCGGGGAAGCTGTAGTGGTTGTAGGACCTTAAAGTACAGAGACAATGAGACACTGAAATGAACCAAGCAAGAGTGGTCAGTTCTGACAAAATGAGAAGGTCACTCTATCAAATACAATATCATGAGTTGAACTACAGAAAGTCATGTTTTATGATGTAAGAACAGCATGATTTTTAGTATGAGATGATGGGTGCCAGGGGACACTTACCACTAACTGCCAGTATCGCAGCCAGAAAGTTGCTTGGTTGGTTGATGTCACCTTCCTGATAGACATACTCCACATTCACACGAATCTCATTGGGCAGGTGGCTGCAGGAAGACGTGAAAAGAAAAATTTAGGAGGTTTTCCCCGTGCTAATCAAATGAAACTTTTGTAGATTTTACCTCAAGTGTTAACATGCAACTTTTCTCCAATAAGACATGTTAAATTCATATTGTGATCTACAAAATCATGCCAAAAGTCCCAGGTTTGAAACTTACGTGAAATTTGCTTGTGGGAAGGTGAAAGGCCTTGCATTAGGTTGGATCAGCAATCCGTTCATCTGGAGGTTGAAGCAGAAATAAAGAGGTGAGTGAAAATGTTACAGCTGGACACCAGTTTAGTACTGTCAGGGTCTCTGTAGAGAATGTTCTGGTCTACGATTAAAGTCTGTTTGTTGCTATTTTACTGTGCTACGTGCGGACAGGCTAGGCTTACCAGCTTGTTGACCGAGTCCTGAATGCGCGCTTGCGTCTCCGTCCTGAGTTCTACATTCTCTGGAAAGCTCACGTCATTGATCTTGTAGGCCAGTCTCAAAGCGAAGGAATTATCTGTTAGTCCTGAAAAAGAAATGATTGGAAGGAGATTCATTGAAACTCTTCAAAGCATTTGAGTTTTTGTCACTGAGGTTCACATTTTACATGCAAGGACCATCATCTCTAACGCTGTCTCTGTATGGAGAATTCTCAACATCATTAAATATGTTTTTCACGGAGTCATATTATTTTAAATTATAAAAAGATGATATGACACTGAATAATATTCTTGCTCCACTTTTTAAAAAGGTCCTATGAAAGCATTAGATTAAAGATGGCTGAAAGATGCCAAGGGACACTTGCAAAGACGGGGTGTGTGGATGTGTGACGTACGCTCATATGTGAGATTCTGCACCCTCACGGTATCATTCAGCTGGATTTCATCACCATTCACGAAAGGACTGCCCTTTGCGAGAACATCACTCTCACTGGGGACGGTGTTGTTGGTGTGGAACACAAGTCGGACAAAGATAAACACTGGACCCACACTGCAGAAACACATGGAGATAACATTAGGATTAGAATTCGTTCAAACTACAGGTTGGACAGAGAAATTATTTCACTGGGAGGACCCCAACTCTAAAATCAAAAATAATAATGGAAACATACACTGTACTAGGAGCTGCTGTGGTGGTCACTGTTCCAGTGAATGTTGCTGCTTCTGACATTGGAGCAGCACTTCCTGTGGCTGGTTGAGTTGTCGCTGTAGCAACAGCTGAAGTTGTTGAAGATACTGAAGTATTTGTTCCAGTGTTGACAGAGGTAGCTGTTGTCGTGGTCACTGTTCCAGGAAATGTTGGAAAGATTGGGGGTAGAACAATATTAGTTGCTGGTTGAGAAATTGTTGTAAGAACAGCTGAAGTTGTTGAGAATGCTGGCAAAATTGTTCCAGCAGTGACAGAGGCAGCAGCTGTTGTTGAATTTGTTACAACTGGAATGTCAGTAGCTGCTTTTGTTGAAGATGCAGGAGAATTTATTGTAGATGCCTGAGTGCTTGTTGTAGGAGCTACACTTGTTGCTGGAGCACTTATTATAGGAGCTTCTGTTGTACTTGTTGGCTTTCCTTCTGTGCTGGGAGGTGTGTTTGTAGCTGTTGCAGCGTTTGTTGTAGGGGTGTCAGTAATTGTGGAAGCACTTGTCGTACTTCGAGCTTCAGTTGTTTTGAGAGTGCTTGTTGAAGCAGACACAGTTGTAGCTGATGGATTGCTTGTTGTGGTGGCAGGCACATTTGTAGTTGTTGTAGCACTTGTACCAATCGGGGCCACAATTATTGTATGATTATTTGTAGTACTTGGACCTTCAGTTGTTGATGAAGCGCTTGCAGGAGTAGCTTCGGGTGAGGTTGGAGCAACTGCGGTCTGGGCATTAGTAGTTGTTGGAACACTTGTAGCAGTTTGGAAGTCAGTTGTTGTTGGAGCGCTTGTACTCAGGGCATTGATTGATGTTGGATGCATTGTTATAGACAGGGCTTCAGATGTTGTTGAAGCACTTGTAATGGAGGCTGCAGGTGTTGTTGGAGCATTTGTTGTAGTGAGGGCTATACTTGTTGTTAGAGCATGTGTTGTATGAAATTCAGTTGTTTTTGGAGGACTTGTAGTCAGGGCTTGAGTTGTTGTTGGAGTCGTTCTTGTACTAGGAGTTTTAGTTGTTAATGGAGCACTGGTAGTGGTAGGAGCTTCAGTTGTCGTTAAAATATTTGTGGTTGTTAGGGCTTCAGTTTTTTGTGAAGTACTCGTGGTCAGGGCAATAGTTGTTGTTGGTGGTCTTGTTGTGGTAGGGGCTTCAGTGGTTGTTTGAGCACTTGTTGTAGTTGTAGTCATTGTGGTTGTTGGAGGGCTTGAGGTGGTTGGGGCTTCTATTGTACTTGGAGCACTTGTTGTTGCTGGGGCTGTAGTTGTTGAAACGGTGCTTGTTGTGGTAGGGGCTTCAGTTGTTGTTGGAGCACTTGTTGTAGTTGTAGTCATTGTGGTTGTAAGAGGGCTTGTGGTGGTAAGTACTTCTGTTGTTGTTGGAGCACTTGTTGTAGTTGGAGCCGTAGTTGTTGTTTGAGTGCTTGTTGGGGTAGGCGCTTCTGTTGTTGTTGGCGCACTTGTTGTAGTCGGCGCAATTGTTGTTGTTGGAGGGCTTGTTCTTACAGGTGCTTCTGTTGTTGTTGGAGCACTTGTTGTAGATGGGGCAATTGTTATTGTTGGAGGGCTTGTGGTGGTAAGGGCTTCAGTTGGTTTTGGAACCGTAGTTGTTGTTGGACGGCTTGTTGTGGTAAGGGTCATAATTGTTGTTGGAGTGATTGTTGTTGTGGGGGCTTCAGTTGTTTTTGAAGCCAAAGTTGTAATTGAAGAGCTTGTTGTGTTAGGGGTTTCAGTTGCTGTTGGAGCACTTGTTGTAGTCAGGGCCATAGTTGTTGTTGGAGGGTTTGTGGTGGTTGGGGCTTCTGTTGTTGTTGGGGCTGTAGTTTTTGTCACAGGGCTTGTTGTGGTAGGGGTGTCAGTTGTTGTTGGACCACGTGTTGTAGTTGGGGCCAAAGTTGTTGTTGTCACAGGGATTGTTGTGGTAGGGGCTTCAGTTGTTGTTGGAGTACTTGTTGTAGTTGGAGCCATTGTGGTTGTTAGAGGGCTTGTGGTGGCAGGTGCTTCTGTTTTTGTTGGAGCACTTGTAGTTGGAGCCGTAGTTGTTGTTGGAGGGCTTGTTGTGGTCGGCTCTTCTGTTGTTGTTGGAGCACTTGTTGTAGTCGGGGCAATTGTTGTTGTTGGAGGGTTTATTGTGGTCGGCGCTTCTGATGTTGTTGGAACCATTGTTGTTGTTGGACGGCTTGTGGTGGTAAGGGCCATAGTTGTTGTTGGATTGGTTGTTGTTCTGGGGGCCTCAGTTGTTGTTGGAACCATAGTTGTTGTTGGAGGGTTTGTTGTGGTAGGGGTTTCAGTTGTTGTTGGAGCACTTGTTGTAGTCGGGGCTGTTGTTGTTGTCACAGAGCTTGCTGTGGTAGGGGCTTCAGTTGTTGATTGAGCACTTGTTGTAGTTGGAGCCATTGTGGTTGTTGGAGGGCTTGTGGTGGTAGGGGCTTCAATTGTTGTTGGACCACTTGTTGTAGTTGGAGCCATAGTTGTTGTTGGGGGGCTTGTGGTGGTAGGCTCTTCTGTTGTTGTTGAAGCACTTGTTGTAGTTGGGGCAATTGTTGTTGTTGGGGGGCTTGTGGTGGTTGGGGCTTCAGTTGTTGTTGGAACACTTGTTGTCAGGGCCATAGTGCTTGTTGGAGTGCTTGTGGTGGTAGGTCCTTCAGTTGTTGTTGGAGCACTTGTTGTAGTGAGGGCAATGGTTGTTGTTGGAGGGCTTGTGGTGGTAGTGGCTTCAGTTGTTATTGGAGCACTTGTTGTAGTTGGAGCCATAGTTGTTGTTGGAGGGCTTGTTGTAGTAGGCGCTCCTGTTGTTGTTGGAGCACTTGTTGTTGTTGGGGAAATTGTTGTAGTTGGAGGGCTTGTGGTGGTAGGGGCTTCAGTTGTTGTTGGAGCACCTGTTGTAGTTGGAGCCGTATTTGTTGGAGAGCTTGTTGTGGTAGGGGATTCTGTTGTTGTTGGAGCACTGGTTGTTGTCAGGGCAATTGTTGTTGTTGGAGGGCCTGTGGTGGTAGGGGCTTCTGTTGTTGTTTGAGCACTTGTTGTTGTTGGAGGACTTGTTGTGGTAGGGGCTTCAGATGTTGTTTGCGCACTTGTTGTAGTCAGGGCCACAGTGGATGTTGGAGGGCTTGTGGTGGTTGGGGCATCTATTGTAGTTGAAGCACTTATTGTTGTTGGGGCTGTAGTTGTTGTCACAGGGCTTGTTGTGGTAGGGGTGTCAGTTGTTGTTGTACTTGTTGTATTCAGAGCCATTGTTGTTGTTGGAGGGCTTACGGTAGGGGCTTCTGTTGTTGTTGGAGCACTAGTTGTTGTTGGAGGGCTTGTTGTGGTAGGTGATTCTGTTGTTGTTGGAGCACTGGTTGTTGTCAAGGCATTTGTGGTTGTGGGAGGGCTTGTGGTGGTAGGGGCTTTTGTTGTTGTTGGAGCACTTGCTGTAGTTGCAGTTGTAGATGTTGTTGGAGGGCTTGTTGTGGTGGGCGATTCTGTTGTTGTTGGAGCACTGGTTGTTGTTGTGGCAATTGTTGTTGTTGGAGGGCTTGTGGTGGTAGGGGCTTCTGTTGGAGTTGGAGCACTTTTTGTAGTTGGAGCCATAGTAGTTGTTGGAGGGTTTGTTGTAGTAGGCGCTTCTGTTGTTGTTGGAGCACTTGTTGCTGTTGGGGCAATTGTTGTAGTTGGAGGGCTTGTGGTGGTAGGGGCTTCTGTTGTTGTTGGAGCACCTGTTGTAGTTGGAGCCGTATTTGTTGGAGAGCTTGTTGTGGTAGGGGATTCTGTTGTTGTTGGAGCACTGGTTGTTGTCAAGGCACTTGTTGTTGTTGGAGGACCTGTGCTGGTAGGGGCTTCTGTTGTTGTTGGAGCACTAGTTGTTGTTGGAAGGCTTGTTGTGGTAGGGGATTCTGTTGTTGTTGGAGCACTGGTTGTTGTCAAGGCAATTGTTGTTGCTGGAGGACCTGTTGTGGTAGGAGCTTCTGTTGTTGTTTGAGCACTTGTTGTTGTTGGAGGACCTGTTGTGGTAGGGGCTTCAGATGTTGTTTGTGCACTTGTTGTAGTCAGGGCCACAGTGGTTGTTGGAGGGCTTGTGGTGGTTGGGGCATCTGTTGTAGTTGGAGCACTTGTTGTTGTTGGGGCTGTAGTTGTTGTCACAGGGCTTGTTGTGGTAAGGGTGTCAGTTGTTGATGGAGTACTTGTTGTATTCAGAGCCATTGTTGGTGTTGAAGGGCTTACGGTAGGGGCTTTTGTTGTTGTTGGAGCACTAGTTGTTGTTGGAGGGCTTGTTGTGGTAGGTGATTCTGTTGTTGTTGGAGCACTGGTTGTTGTCAATGCATTTGTTGTTGTGGGAGGGCTTGTGGTGGTAGGGGCTTCTGTTGGAGTTGGAGCACTTGTTGTAGTTGGAGCCATAGTAGTTGTTGGAGGGTTTGTTGTAGTAGGCGCTTCTGTTGTTGTTGGAGCACTTGTTGCTGTTGGGGCAATTGTTGTAGTTGGAGGGCTTGTGGTGGTAGGGGCTTCAGTTGTTGTTGGAGCACCTGTTGTAGTTGGAGCCGTATTTGTTGGAGAGCTTGTTGTGGTAGGGGATTCTGTTGTTGTTGGAGCACTGGTTGTTGTCAAGGCACTTGTTGTTGTTGGAGGACCTGTGCTGGTAGGGGCTTCTGTTGTTGTTGGAGCACTAGTTGTTGTTGGAAGGCTTGTTGTGGTAGGGGATTCTGTTGTTGTTGGAGCACTGGTTGTTGTCAAGGCAATTGTTGTTGCTGGAGGACCTGTTGTGGTAGGAGCTTCTGTTGTTGTTTGAGCACTTGTTGTTGTTGGAGGACCTGTTGTGGTAGGGGCTTCAGATGTTGTTTGTGCACTTGTTGTAGTCAGGGCCACAGTGGTTGTTGGAGGGCTTGTGGTGGTTGGGGCATCTGTTGTAGTTGGAGCACTTGTTGTTGTTGGGGCTGTAGTTGTTGTCACAGGGCTTGTTGTGGTAAGGGTGTCAGTTGTTGATGGAGTACTTGTTGTATTCAGAGCCATTGTTGGTGTTGAAGGGCTTACGGTAGGGGCTTTTGTTGTTGTTGGAGCACTAGTTGTTGTTGGAGGGCTTGTTGTGGTAGGTGATTCTGTTGTTGTTGGAGCACTGGTTGTTGTCAATGCATTTGTTGTTGTGGGAGGGCTTGTGGTGGTAGGGGCTTTTGTTGTTGTTGGAGCACTTGCTGTAGTTGCAGTTGTAGATGTTGTTGGAGGGTTTGTTGTGGTGGGCGATTCTGTTGTTGTTGGAGCACTGGTTGCTGTTGTGGCAATTGTTGTTGTTGGAGGGCTTGTGGTGGTAGGGGCTTCTGTTGTAGTTGGAGCACTTGTTGTAGTTGGAGCCGTAGTTGTTGGAGGGCTTGTTGTGGTGGGTGATTCTGTTGTTGTTGGAGCACTGCTTGTTGTTGTGGCAATTGTTGTTGTTGGACGGCTTGTGGTGGTAGGGGCTTCAGATGTTGTTGGAGAACCTGTTGTTGTTGGAGCACTAGTTGTTGTTGGAAGGCTTGTTGTGGTAGGGGATTCTGTTGTTGTTGGAGCACTGGTTGTTGTTGGGGCTGTAGTTGTTGTCACAGGGCTTGTTGTGGTAAGGGTGTCAGTTGTTGATGGAGTACTTGTTGTATTCAGAGCCATTGTTGGTGTTGAAGGGCTTACGGTAGGGGCTTTTGTTGTTGTTGGAGCACTAGTTGTTGTTGGAGGGCTTGTTGTGGTAGGTGATTCTGTTGTTGTTGGAGCACTGGTTGTTGTCAATGCATTTGTTGTTGTGGGAGGGCTTGTGGTGGTAGGGGCTTTTGTTGTTGTTGGAGCACTTGCTGTAGTTGCAGTTGTAGATGTTGTTGGAGGGTTTGTTGTGGTGGGCGATTCTGTTGTTGTTGGAGCACTGGTTGCTGTCGTGGCAATTGTTGTTGTTGGAGGGCTTGTGGTGGTAGGGGCTTCTGTTGTAGTTGGAGCACTTGTTGTAGTTGGAGCCGTAGTTGTTGGAGGGCTTGTTGTGGTGGGTGATTCTGTTGTTGTTGGAGCACTGCTTGTTGTTGTGGCAATTGTTGTTGTTGGACGGCTTGTGGTGGTAGGGGCTTCAGATGTTGTTGGAGAACCTGTTGTTGTTGGAGCACTAGTTGTTGTTGGAAGGCTTGTTGTGGTAGCGGATTCTGTTGTTGTTGGAGCACTGGTTGTTGTCAAGGCAATTGTTGTTGCTGGAGGACCTGTTGTGGTAGGAGCTTCTGTTGTTGTTTGAGCACTTGTTGTTGTTGGAGGACCTGTTGTGGTAGGGGCTTCAGATGTTGTTTGTGCACTTGTTGTAGTCAGGGCCACAGTGGTTGTTGGAGGGCTTGTGGTGGTTGGGGCATCTGTTGTAGTTGGAGCACTTGTTGTTGTTGGGGCTGTAGTTGTTGTCACAGGGCTTGTTGTGGTAAGGGTGTCAGTTGTTGATGGAGTACTTGTTGTATTCAGAGCCATTGTTGGTGTTGAAGGGCTTACGGTAGGGGCTTTTGTTGTTGTTGGAGCACTAGTTGTTGTTGGACGGCTTGTTGTGGTAGGTGATTCTGTTGTTGTTGGAGCACTGGTTGTTGTCAATGCATTTGTTGTTGTGGGAGGGCTTGTGGTGGTAGGGGCTTTTGTTGTTGTTGGAGCACTTGCTGTAGTTGCAGTTGTAGATGTTGTTGGAGGGTTTGTTGTGGTGGGCGATTCTGTTGTTGTTGGAGCACTGGTTGCTGTCGTGGCAATTGTTGTTGTTGGAGGGCTTGTGGTGGTAGGGGCTTCTGTTGTAGTTGGAGCACTTGTTGTAGTTGGAGCCGTAGTTGTTGGAGGGCTTGTTGTGGTGGGTGATTCTGTTGTTGTTGGAGCACTGCTTGTTGTTGTGGCAATTGTTGTTGTTGGACGGCTTGTGGTGGTAGGGGCTTCAGATGTTGTTGGAGAACCTGTTGTAGTTGGAGCCGTAGTTGTTGGAGAGCTTGTTGTGGTAGGGGATTCTGTTGTTGTTGGAGCTCTTATTGTTGTTGGGGCTGTAGTTGTTGTCACAGGGCCTGTTGTGGTAGGGGTGTCAGTTGTTGTTGGAGTACTTGTTGTATTCAGAGCCATTGTTGTTGTTGGAGGGCTTACGGTAGGGGCTTCTGTTGTTGTTGGAGCACTAGTTGTTGGAGGGCTTGTTGTGGTAGGTGATTCTGTTGTTGTTGGAGCACTGGTTGTTGTCAATGCATTTGTTGTTGTGGGAGGGCTTGTGGTGGTAGGGGCCTTTGTTGTTGTTGGAGCACTTGCTGTAGTTGCAGTTGTAGATGTTGTTGGAGGGCTTGTTGTGGTGGGCGATTCTGTTGTTGTTGGAGCACTGGTTGTTGTCGTGGCAATTGTTGTTGTTGGAGGGCTTGTGGTGGTAGGGGCTTCTGTTGTAGTTGGAGCACTTGTTGTAGTTGGAGCCGTAGTTGTTGGAGGGATTGTTGTGGTGGGTGATTCTGTTGTTGTTGGAGCACTGCTTGTTGTCGTGGCAATTATTGTTGTTGAACGGCTTGTGGTGGTAGGGGCTTCAGATGTTGTTGGAGAACCTGTTGTAGTTGGAGCCGTAGTTGTTGGAGAGCTTGTTGTGGTAGGGGATTCTGTTGTTGTTGGAGTACTTGTTGTTGTTGGAGGGCTTACGGTAGGGGCTTCTGTTGTTGTTGGAGCACTTGTAGTCAGGGCCATAGTGCTTGTTGGAGTGCTTGTGGTGGTAGGTCCTTCAGTTATTGTTGGAGCGCTTGTAGTAGTGAGGGCAATTGTTGTTGTTGGAGGGCTTGTGGTGGTAGTGGCTTCAGTTGTTGTTGGAGCACTTGTTGTAGCTGGAGCCATAGTAGTTGTTGGAGGGCTTGTTGTAGTAGGCGCTTCTGTTGTTGTTGGAGCACTTGTTGTTGTTGGGGCAATTGTTGTAGTTGGAGGGCTTGTGGTGGTAGGGGCTTCAGTTGTTGTCGGAACACCTGTTGTAGTTGGAGCCGTATTTGTAGGAGAGCTTGTTGTGGTAGGGGATTCTGTTGTTGTTGGAGCACTGGTTGTTGTCAGCGCAATTGTTGTTGTTGGAGGACCTGTGGTGGTAGGGGCTTCTGTTGTTGTTTGAGCACTTGTTGTTGTTGGAGGACCTGTTGTGGTAGGGGCTTCTGATGTTGTTTGCGCACTTGTTGTAGTCAGGGCCACAGTGGTTGTTGGAGGGCTTGTGGTGGTTGGGGCATCTGTTGTAGTTGGAGCACTTGTTGTTGTTGGGGCTGTAGTTGTTGTCACAGGGCTTGTTGTGGTAGGGGTGTCAGTTGTTGTTGGAGTACTTGTTGTATTCAGAGCCATTGTTGTTGTTGGAGGGCTTACGATAGGGGCTTCTGTTGTTGTTGGAGCAATAGTTGTTGTTGGAGGGCTTGTTGTGGTAGGTGATTCTGTTGTTGTTGGAGCACTGGTTGTTGTCAATGCATTTGTTGTTGTGGGAGGGCTTGTGGTGGTAGGGGCTTTTGTTGTTGTTGGAGCACTTGCTGTAGTTGCAGTTGTAGATGTTGTTGGAGGGCTTGTTGTGGTGGGCGATTCTGTTGTTGTTGGAGCACTGGTTGTTGCCGTGGCAATTGTTGTTGTTGGAGGGCTTGTGGTGGTAGGGGCTTCTGTTGTAGTTGGAGCACTTGTTGTAGTTGGAGCCGTAGTTGTTGGAGGGCTTGTTGTGGTGGGTGATTCTGTTGTTGTTGGAGCACTGCTTGTTGTCGTGGCAATTGTTGTTGTTGGAGGGCTTGTGGTGGTAGGGGCTTCTGTTGTAGTTGGAGCACTTGTTGTAGTTGGAGCCGTAGTTGTTGGAGGGCTTGTTGTGGTGGGTGATTCTGTTGTTGTTGGAGCACTGCTTGTTGTCGTGGCAATTGTTGTTGTTGGACGGCTTGTGGTGGTAGGGGCTTCAGATGTTGTTGGAGAACCTGTTGTAGTTGGAGCCTTAGTTGTTGGAGAGCTTGTTGTGGTAGGGGATTCTGTGGTTGTTGGAGCACTTGTTGTTGTTGGAAGACTTGTTGTGGTAGGGGCTTCAGATGTTGTTTGCGCACTTGTTGTAGTCAGGGCCACAGTGGTTGTTGGCGGGCTTGTGGTGGTTGGGGCATCTGTTGTTGTTGGGGCTGTAGTTGTTGTCACAGGGCTTATTGTGGTAGGGGTGTCAGTTGTTGTTTGAGTACTTGTTGTATTCAGAGCCATTGTTGTTGTTGGAGGGCTTGTTGTGGTGGGCGACTCTGTTGTTGTTGGAGCACTGGTTGTTGTCGTGGCAATTGTTGTTGTTGGAGGGCTTATGGTGGTAGGGGCTTCAGTTGGTGTAGAACCTGTTGTAGTTGGAGCCGTAGTTGTTGGAGAGCTCGTTGTGGTAGGGGAATCAGTTGTCGTTGGAGCACTGGTTGTTGTCAGGGCAATTGTTGTTGTTGGAGGGCTTGTGGTGGTTGGGGCTTCTGTTGTTGTTTGACCACTTGTAGTTGTTGGAGGGCTTGTTGTAGTCAGGGCCATAGTGGTTGTTGGAGGGCTTGTGGTGGTTGGGGCTTCTGTTGTTGGAACACTTGTTGTTGTTGGATCCATTGTTTTTGTTGGAGGGCTTGTTGTGGTAGGGGCTTCAGTTGTTGTTGGCGCAATTGTTGTAGTCATAGCCATAGTGGTTGTTGGAGGGCCTGTGGTGGTTGGGGCTTCTGTTGTAGTTGGAGCACTTGTTGTTGTTGGGGCTGTAGTTGTTGTCACAGGGCTTGTTGTGGTAGGGGTATTAGTTGTTGTTGGAGGGCTTGTGGTAGTAGGTGCTTCTGTTGTTGATGGTGCACTTGTTGTAGTCGTAGCAATTGTTGTTGTTGGATGGCTTGTGGTTGTAGGGGCTTTAGTTGTTGTTGGAGCATTAGTTGTACTTGGAGTCATAGTGCTTGTTGGAGGGCTTTGTGTGGTAGGGGCTTCTGTTGTTGTTGGAGCCATAGTTGTTGTTTGAGGGCTTGTTGTGGTAGGGGCTTCTGTTGTTGTTGAAGCACTTGTTGTTGTTGGAGCCGTAGTTGTTGTTGGAGAGCTTGTTGTGGTAGGTGATTCTGTTGTTGTTGGAACACTTGTTGTAGTCGGGGCAATTGTTGTTGTTGGAGGGCTTGTGGTGGTAGGGGCTTCAGATGTTGTAGGAGAACCTGTTGTTGTTGGAGGGCTTGTAGTGGTAGTGGCTTCAGTTGTTGTTGGAGCACTTGTTGTTGTTGGATCCATAGTTGTTTTTGGAGGCCTTGTTGTGGTAGGGGCTTCAGTTGATGTTGGCGCAATTGTTGTGGTCTTGGCCATAGTGGTTGTTGGAGGGCTTGTTGTGGTAGGGGCTTCAGATGTTGTTGGAGAACCTGTTGTAGTTGGAGCCGTAGTTGTTGGAGAGCTTGTTGTGGTAGGGGATTCCGTTGTTGTTGGAGCACTGGTTGTTGTCAGGGCAATTGTTGTTGTTGGAGGGCTTGTGGTGGTAGGGGCTTCTGTTGTTGTTGGAGCACTTGTTGTTGTTGGATCCATAGTTGTTGTTGGAGGGCTTGTTGTGGTAGGGGCTTCATTTGTTGTTGGCGCAATTGTTGTAGTCATAGCTATAGTGGTTGTTAAAGGGCTTGTGGTGGTTGGGGCTTCTGTTGTTGTTGGAGCACTTGTTGTTGGGGCTGTGGTTGTTGTCACAGGGCTTGTTGTGGTAGGGGTATCAGTTGTTGTTGGAGCACTTGTTGTAGTTGGAACCATAGTGGTTGTTAAAGGGCTTGTGGTGGTTGGTGCTTCTGTTGTTGTTGGAGAACCTGTTGTAGTTGGAGCCGTAGTTGTTGGAGTGCTTGTTGTGGAAGGGGCAATTGTTGTTGTTGGATAGCTTGTGGATGTAAGGGATTCAGTTGTTGTTTGAGCATTAGTTGTAGTTGGAGTCATAGTGCTTGTTGGACGGCTTGTGGTGGTAGGGGCTTCAGATGTTGTTGGAGAACCTGTTGTAGTTGGAGCCGTAGTTGTTGGAGAGCTTGTTGTGGTAGGGGATTCTGTTGTTGTTGGAGCTCTTGTTGTTGTTGGAGGACTTGTTGTGGTAGGGGCTTCAGATGTTGTTTGCGCACTTGTTGTAGTCAGGGCCACAGTGGTTGTTGGAGGGCTTGTGGTGGTTGGGGCATCTGTTGTTGTTGGAGCACTTGTTGCTGGGGCTGTAGTTGTTGTCACAGGGCTTGTTGTGGTAGGGGTATCAGTTGTTGTTGGAGTACTTGTTGTATTCAGAGCCATTGTTGTTGTTGGAGGGCTTGTTGTGGTGGGCGACTCTGTTGTTGTTGGAGCACTGGTTGTTGTCGTGGCAATTGTTGTTGTTGGACGGCTTGTGGTGGTAGGGGCTTCAGTTGTTGTAGAACCTGTTGTAGTTGGAGCCGTAGTTGTTGGAGAGCTCGTTGTGGTAGGGGCTTCTGTTGTTGTTGGAGCACTTGTTGTTGTTGGATCCATAGTTGTTGTTGGAGGGCTTGTTGTGGTAGGGGCTTCATTTGTTGTTGGCGCAATTGTTGTAGTCATAGCTATAGTGGTTGTTAAAGGGCTTGTGGTGGTTGGGGCTTCTGTTGTTGTTGGAGCACTTGTTGTTTGGGCTGTGGTTGTTGTCACAGGGCTTGTTGTGGTAGGGGTATCAGTTGTTGTTGGAGCACTTGTTGTAGTTGGAACCATAGTGGTTGTTGGAGGGCTTGTGGTAGTAGGTGCTTCTGTTGTTTTTGGAGCACTTGTTGTAGTCGGGGAAATTGTTGTTGTTGGATTGCTTGTGGATGTAGAGGATTCAGTTGTTGTTGGAGCATTAGTTGTAGTTGGAGTCATAGTGCTTGTTGGAGGGCTTCTTGTGGTAGGGGCTTCTGTTGTTGTTGGAGCCGTAGTTGTTGTTGGAGGGCTTGTTGTGGTAGGGGCTTCTGTTGTTGTTGGAGCACTTGTTGTTGTTGGAGAGCTTGTTGTGGTAGGTGATTCTGTTGTTGTTTTAGCACTGGTTGTTGTCAGGGCAATTGTTGTTGTTGGAGCGCTTGTGGTGGTAGGGGCTTCAGATGTTGTTGGAGAACCTTTTGTAGTTGGAGCCGTAGTTGTTGGAGAGCTTGTTGTGGTTGGGGATTCTGTTGTTGTTGGAGCACTGGTTGTTGTCAGGGTAATTGTTGTTGTTGGAGGGCTTGTGGTGGTAGGGCCTTCTGTTGTTGTTGGACCACTTGTTGTTGTTGGAGGGCTTGTTGTGGTAGGGGATTCAGTTGTTGTTGGAGCATTAGTTGTAGTTGGAGTCATAGTGCTTTTTGGAGGGCTTGTTGTGGTAGGGGTTTCTGTTGTTGTTGGAGCCGTAGTTGTTGTTGGAGGGCTTGTTGTGGTAGGGGCTTCTGTTGTTGTTGGAGCACTTGTTGTTGTTGGAGAGCTTGTTGTGGTAGGTGATTCTGTTGTTGTTGCAGCAGTTGTTGTACTCGGGACTATGGTGGTTGTTGGTTGCTTTGTGGTGGTAAGTGCTGTAGTTGAGGTTATAGTTGTTGTTGCAGGGCTTGTTGTTGTAGCGGCTGTAGCTGTTGTTGTAGCATTCGGTGCTCCTGTCGCTCCGTTGATTTGCCAGCAAATACAGACTTTGGTCATCAAAGGAATAGGAGAAATTTTTTTTATTTGCGGACATTTTACATTGGGTATATATACACACACACATATTAATATTACAACACTTGTGGTCTATTTTATTAATATTTTTTTCCGGCAGGGATTTTAAGTCTCACATTTAGGATCTTTAAATTTTCTCACTCGTTACTGGTGTACTTTTCTGAGAAGAATCCCATTATTTTTAAGAAATCTTTTTGACTTTTTAAGTGTTAACATTTTGAAAAATTATGCTGTTATTCAAGATGCTTTGAACTATCTTCCTTTTTTGAATGTGTAATTACAGTATTCTGCCAAATATTATTCAAGTGACAACCGATATCAGACTTTTAACGATATTTGCTCGTACTAATTAAACAATTCTAGCTTTCCTTGAAATTAATATGTATTGTTTTTTTTCCATGGGAACTACGTCTTTTTTCACTTCTTTGTGTTTAGCTTCAAATTTATTGGCAAATAACAAAAATAAAAACATGAATCATGAACCCAAAGTTTGGTTACAGACTTACCCACTGTTAATAAGATGCTTATTGCTTTCTTCATTTTACTTCCATGGTATCTAGAGGGAAACCTAACAGAGGATATAAATCAATGGCCATGCAAACAGAGATGTCACTGATTATGCAAATAGCTTTCCTTTCTTCTGTAAGCAGATATATTCACTTTTTGTTTGCTTTCAGTGAGTTGTTGAAACCTTAATACATGTATAGCCTATTCATGACAGCACATGCTTATTTTGTGCCTGCTACAATGACTTTTTATGATTTCCGATACTGTTCAAGATAATCCCATAGATTGTGTCATACTGTGATGCAAGATGTTCCAGATTTCTTCAAACCACTATTCACCCTGTCCTTACCAATTAATGTCATGAATGACTTATTTCTACACAATTTGATTTACAGTGAAAAGTATATGGTGATATTGGTCAAGCAATAAAGGTATAAAGTTTATGTGGGTTTTCATTTATAGTTGATTAGTCGCCTACATAACAGGGTTGTACTCCTCGGATGTCTATAATGCATTATTAAGTTACAGAAATACAGCCATCAGTTAAGGACTGCCACTTAAAAAATCTAAAAACTAAAAAACAATCTGACAATAATGGGTGTCCAATTATTGTGCATTCAGGATTTTATTATTGACATTTGCAAAAGTTATTCACGTGAAAATGTTGAATTCTCATGAAGATTCATGATTTCATGTCACATATTTTCTTTTCAGACGCAGATATTTTCATTCACATTTGAAAAAAGCCAGTCACACATTAATATGTCTAGTTTACATGACATTTTCTTTCTTCATGTGAATATTTTGATTCACATGTGAAAATGTTTGATTCACATGTGAAATGTCAAATTTCACAAGTGAATTTTTTTGTAAGGGAATTCTACACTTTTTAAAATAAGAACTATAACATTAAAATGATAGGAAGTTGGTGCTTAAAGGAATGCTTATATTATATGCTATAGTCTTTTTCTTATTCTAAACTGTTATGACTATATGAGCTAGTATAAGTATATTTGCTTATTTCATTTTTTTTGTGTGTGTGTGTGTGAAATAAGCTCAGTTAGCTCAGAAGTTATCATTTTTTCTGGACCTGAAACGTGAATGTTTCACCTTGGATAACCAATTGCAAATAAAATAGTTGTAATTAGTATCCAGTGCAGATCTTTCGAGTTTATTTCTCATGACACAATGCTTAAAGCTTTCAATTTAAAGTGCAAAATGACTGAAGCTGAAAGATTTTATTTTAATTCTAAAATAATTTATTTTGAAAGAGCACCTCACATTTTCAGTAACCAAATTCACCATATAAGTCATTTGGTGTCAACAAAATCTCAATTTTATAGATTTCTTTTTTCTTTTTTTTAAATTGTGAAACCCTATAGGCTAATCAAATGGTATAGCTATAGGTCTATGTTTCATGTAAACTTTGGGGAAGACTGTACCGTCTAGTCTAGTGTTGTGAAATTTCAGGTCTCACAAGCTAGTCAAGCGAGTCAAATTATTAATTCATATGAAAATATTGATGGTGACATGTCTCCCAATCTTCCCCAAACCATCACGGATGGGTAGAGCCTTTTTATTATGAAGGAGGAGATATTATGACTGATCTGTTTTGACTGTGTAATAAACAGATCAAACATTATTTATGTATCTTTCAATGTTTCTGATAAATTGCTCATTCATAATAGTTTCCTATTACCAGCCAGTAATTATACCTCCAAGACCAATGTGGGTAGATTCTACCTGCAAAACTCCACCGTATGGTCTGATAAAATAACGTCCCCATAATCTCATCCCTTTTCTGCAAAAGTTGTTTCTCATATTTTATGCACTCTCTAAAATCAGCTCAATAGATTATGTAGTCTAAGTGATATCATATTCAAAATAATATAAACATTCATTGATAATATAATCTGTCTCCTCTCTTCAGTTCATAAAGTCAAACTCACCCCCTCTTCTTTCCAAAGTACATATCTCTCTGGTCTGGAAAGTAGAATCCACTAGTTTGCTTCGAAAATCTTTCTAGTGTACAGTCACTCCGTCAAAGTAGAAAGCACAACTGAACTTAAGTGCGATGAATTAGCGTTCTGGCGGTTGGTATCTGACGGGAGGTTATTTAAAGGTGCGCTCAACATATTAGGGTGGGTTCAAGGGGTGTACATTTCTAAGTGATGTGACTACAGCTACTACGTCTGACTCATAGGACAGGGTGTGTTAATTGCGTACGTGTAGAATGAGCAAGAACATTGCCAAAAATAAACCAAGAATAGGCATGTGCATGCCAAAGAGGTTGTTATCTGCTATGATGCCGTGTGGACTTGAACACAATTCCGCTTGAAAGGAGGTCCCTTCAAACCGAGCGGCAGTGTAGCATAATGGTATAATGTAGTACCATAATGGTATAATGTAGTGTAATGGGTAAGGAGCTGGTCTTGTTACCTAAAGGTCACTGGTTCTATTACCAGGTAGGACACTGCCATTTTACACCCCTGAGCAAGGTACTTAACCTGCATTGCCCAGCTGTATAAATGGATGCAAATGGAAATGTAAAAGTTGTAAAAAAAAAAAAAAAAAAGGTTGTGTAAGTCGCCCTGGATAAGAATGCCTGTGATCAGTAATCAAGATATCATCCAAATGCAACTTAATCATACTTTACACCTCATCCGGGATATCAGAGCCTATCACTTTTGACCTGTGATTCCCACTGATTTGAATTGTATATATAATTACAATTATAACTATAATGTGTGTGTGTGCATGTATTTTTAACATTTCTCTGTGGTAAAATTGTTCTTTTGTTAGACTGCATAGCAAAGCAGGTGTCCATGATAGCTTGCTATCATGGGTGTTTGTTGTGTTTCATCATTAGAGGTCCAAAGACAGTTCATAAGGGTGATGAAGACCCTGACATGGCTGGTGCGAGCAAAGGAGCTGATTATTCTCACATGAATGGAATCTGTGCTTTTACGCACACTGTAAAACCAGTTTGAACAGGCTGGGTCACTACAGTTAGACCTATTGTTGCAGGCAATGATGCACCTTGTTGAATCCATGCCATTAATAATTCATGTTGTCCTGGAGGCAAAACAAGGTCCTCCTTGAAACTAGACTGGTTTACCTAATAATGTGAATGGTGAGTGATTTTTTAAAACTAACACTTCACAAAACATCTTCCTGTACCAAAAGGGAGGCATTTAAATCCTTTATTAAGGGTCACACTATTAACTTCACAAGCTCAAAAAGCAAAAAATCTTAAAAGTTCACAATGTTGAAGTCAAAAATGTATTCAATTTCATTTTCAGAAACCTTATTCTGAAGTTTATCAAGAACTACTGCTTCTAAAAGCATAATCTGAAGAATTATCAGCCTCTGAGGCAACTGCAGAAAGATTTCAGCAGTCATTCTTTGATCAGGGAGAAAAACATTCAAAGACTTTAGCACAGTGTATAAAGAAACTACAAGCAGAAAGATCTGTTATAACATTAAAAAACCGATGAAGGGGATCCTATGGTAGAACCTGTTGTAATAAATGAGACCAATCAATCAAATCAATCAAATTTTATTTGTATAGTGTATTTTACAACAGTTGTCACAATACGCTTTACAGACAACCCTAGCCTAAACCCCCACAGGAGCAAGCCTAAGGCAACAGTGGCAAGGAAAAACTCCCTGTCGCAGATGGGGAGAAACCTTGGAAGGAACCAGGCTCAAGGGGGAAACCCATCCTCCTCTGGTCGGCTCAGGGTGCCGACTGGTGACCAGCATGTCAGCCAGTTTATGCACAAGATATGATATGTGATGTGGCTCAGATGATGGGTGGGGCCGGGTGGCGGTGATGGGGAACAGCAGGTGGCGGCAGATGTGGGCAGGGTGGAGGCAATGATGAAGGAGGGGCTGGACCGCAGAGGTGGGGGAGACCAGACGACTCTCGAAGCACTCTCGAGGGTTGGGGCAAGAGCCCCGCCGGCAGCGTGGGGAAGAGGGTGGAAACGGCAATTAGGGAATTTGAAATATAGCAGACAGTGAGTAAAGTGGCAGTGATATGTATTGGGGGGACCCCGCCAGGAGTAGAATATGGCTGCATATCTACTAGGACAGGGATGGATAGCCCATGCAGTCATGAGGGGTAGACAATCATACCCGCCTATCAAGAGCCAGCCCATGTAAAGTCGGGTCACAGCTGATTGACAGGTGACAGTAAGGAAAGGATTGCCACCTACAAAGCTCTATGACTACAGGCTTCTCGCACCCTGTCTCCAGACTACAACTGATTGTAAGCCTGAGCATAGAGGTGCGTTTTTAATCTAGATTTAAATATTGAGACTGTGTCTGACTCCTTTATAAATTTGGGAAGCTGGTTCCACAGTAGTGGGGCCCTGTAGGAGAAAGCCCTACCACCTTTTAGGTTCTTGGAAATTCTTGGGACTACCAAGTAGCCTGCGCCTTGGGATCGGAGTGACCTTGTGGGCTTATAAGGTAAGAGCAGATTAGATATGTACACAGAGACATTCAGTGTCGTTTAGAAAAAAATCACATAGCTCCAATTAAGGGGCATCATGCATAGAATTTACATGAATTTCGTCCTAAATTTCATCGTAGGACCAGTTACTCATCTGTGCATAAGCATGGTTCATAAAATATGCATACGAATGAAAAAGTTTCGTAAATCCCACATACGCATGTTGCATTTTTAGGTCACAAATATCCCTAAAAGCACGCGTACATGAATGCACTTTAGGACCCCACCCAGGGAAGTCCCATCAATTCAGCTTATATGGTCACTAATCTCATTTTGCTATTTAAATCACTTGGAGATGGCAGTAAAATGCTGCTAAGTTATGTAATTATTATTGTAGTAAAAAACAAAGAAACATGATGGCAGAAGTAAAAAAAAAAAATGGCAGAGAGTAAAAAGAATTATCTGAATTAAAAGGCTGGTGACGAAGGTGCAGGCAAGCACACACCTATTGTTTGGTTCCATCGGCAGTACTGTGTCCTGAAAAACAAAATATCTGTATTGGCAAGCTGCGACAGAGCTCTGGGTAAAAGGTATTGACTCATCCTGAAGAGCAAGAATGTTCTCGATGTGTATCATTACTTTTGCAAAGTCTGACAACAGTGCTCGGTCCCTTGCTCACGCATTAGTTTTTATAGTCACGTCTATAATGAGTTAATATTGCACAGCTGTAGAGCAATTTGCATATATATATATATATATATATTTGCTAGTGCAATCACCCACCCATTATGGACCCACCCATTGCTCAATGGTTTTGGGTACTGTCTATGACTCTGTGTCTTCCCTTAGAATTATACACTCTCTAAAAGGTAAATGGGTTGCTTTGCTTCATAAAACTCTAAAAGGATTTTTACAAACATATTATTATTATTATTATAACTATTATTATTATTATTGTTATAATTATAACTATTATTATTATTATTGTTGTTATTATTATTATTATTATTATTATTATAAATTTATTAATTCATTATATGTTTGTAAAAAAAAAGTCCTTTTAGAGATTTATGAAGCAAAGTAACACGCTGAGAAAGTGTTTAAATGAAATGTCTGATTATAGGCATTTGATTATAAGTTCTGTGTGTCTGGCTGTATGAGAATTAGGCTTCAAGTGTCCCAGATTTTTTCTTGAACCAAAATGGAACCGTAATCAGCTTTCCACATTTTGAAGATAGATATGGATTTGTATGATTGACACAACTCCTTTAGTCTTATATTTATAAAAGTATTCCAAGCTCACACCAGGAGAGGATGATGGTACAATTGTTAAGCAATTAACACTGCTAAACTTATTTGTCTCATACTTTGGTGTCAGAATGTGCTCGGAAAGGTACGGAGGGCGGTGGTGCAGTGGGTAGCACTGTTGCCTCACAGCAAGAAGGTCCTTGATTTGAATCTCGGCCAGAACCTTTCTGAGTGGAGTTTGCATGTTCTCCCCCATGTATGTGTGGGTTTCCTCCCTGTAGTCTGGTTTCCTCCCAGAGACATAATTGGTTAATTGGAAAGTCAAAATTGCCCTGGGTGTGTGTGTGTGTGTGACTTATTGAGCCCTGTGTATTCCTGCCTCTCACCCAATGCATGCTGGGACAGGCTCCAGCACCTCCTGCGACCCTGACCAGGATACGCGGGTATGGATAATGGATGGATGGATGAAAAGTACAGATGTTAGTTTGTATTCCTTTTCTTAGTGATAGTGGAAAAAGTCTTCTTGTGAGATTTCCCTCATCCTGGCATGTAAATTCTGATGTTCTGTTGAATGTTCCCATGCTAATGTCAAATAAAAAACCATGTAAACAAGGTTGTAAAAAAATAAACTAATCTTTATTTAGAACCCACAATACAGATGATTACTACATACCATTATAAACAGAATAACAAAATATAATCTTTTTATTATTTTGAAAAATGTGTGCAGTTTACTGGCTGTGAATTATTTATTCAAATAAACATACAATAAGTTAATTGATCTAATATCAACATTTTGATTTAAAATACTTGTAATAATAAACAATATTATTTATTCCTGTATGTACGATTACAGCCTGGAATAGTTTTGTAACTCCTGCACATATTCAGTACATCTTCATTTTAAATACAGTTGGAGAGATGCATATAGTAAAATAAACATAAGGATTTAAATCATTTTCATTTGTAAACTTTAAATTACAAGTCAAATGATAATTGATTAAATCTAACAAATTGCATCAATATTGCATTGACTTTGCAACATGCAATACATAGTTAACCTTTAATTAAATAAAAATAATGCTTCATAGAAAGATAAATATATGCAGATTTACATTTGAATACCTGGGTATAACGTAGCTGAGAATTTAGGATAATTCTCATATTTAACCCATATTAATAAATAAAGATAAATATCTTACACCATCCAGCCATGCAGTTGCTATGTATCATATGTGTAAGAACATTATAATAAGACATCAATCATAATAAAACTTGGTTTTCAGATTCCAGCTGAACATCCAAGCTCCACCCTCTCAGAGGGGACGTGGCAGGTAAGATTCTCAGATGGGATGTGTAATATTGGGGCGCATCATACTTGGATGCACCGCATACTGCTGTATGTGGTAGGCGTGCCTCCTGCGCCAACGTCTCTTAATGGCCGCACAGCAACCACACAGCAGGCACTGCAACACAGAGGCAGAGAACGTCAGAGAGAGAGAGATACAGGGAGTGAGAGAGAGAGAGAGAGAAAGAGAGAGAGAGAGAGAGAGAGAACACACACCGCAACACAAAGTGAAAGTCAGAGCAAGAGAGGGAGCACTACCTCAAATACAGGGGAGTGGCTCACTGAGACAGAAGAAGAAAGTCATAGACAATGCTAACAGTTCCGACACACACACACACACACACACACCGCAGTACTTACACAAAGGAGGATCCAGAAGGGGAGGAGGATGATGGCGATACCGCAGGGGATGATGATGGCCAGGGCCCATCCAGGGAACCTGCCTGCAGTACTTGTGATCAGCAGGAGGACAGGGCTGCTTGTGGTGGTGGGGGCTGCGGTGGTGGCCAGACCTGAAAGTGCAGGCGCAATGAGTGATTAAAACTAGCGGGCAGGAATTGCACCCAGCTAAAAGCCTGCTTTTCAGCTCCAGAAGGTGGATTTCCTGGAAACGCACAAGTAATTTTTACCGTGACATGCACCTCAGTGAAATAATCAACCTGCAAACAACATATGTAGTCTGGACAGAACGATTTTCAGTGATGTTGGAGCAGTAACAGGTGAATTTCTAGGAAAACACCACAGCTGTCTTTTCCACTCTAACACGCCCTTCATGGAATTCAAAATCTTGCTTACAACACGTATAATCTGAACAGGGAGTAAAAAGTAATGTGCGCAGCTGTACATCTGTGAGTGGTCAGAGATGACACAATGAGAAGGTCACTCTATCAAATACAATTTTATTAAACTACAGCAAATCATGTTTCATGATGCAAGGACAGCATGATTTTCAGCATGAGTTGATGAGTGCCAGGAGAAACTTACCACTAATTGCCAGTATCGCAGCCAGGAAGTTGCTTGGTAGGTTGATGTCACCTTCCCGAAAGATATACTCCACACTGGCATTAATCACATTGAGCCCGTTGCTGCAGGAAGACGTGAAAAGGCAGAATTTAAGAAGTTTGCCCCGTGCTTATCAAATGCACTTTTAGATTTTTATATTTACCACAAGCGTGAGTTCGCAACTTTTCTCAATGAAGATATGTCAATATTGCAATGAACAAAGTCATACCAGAAACCCCAGGTTTGTGACTTACGTATAATTTCCTTCTGGGAAGGTGAAAGGATTTGCATTAGGGCTGTTCAGCAATGTGTTCAGCTGGAGGTTGAACAAAAATCAATGAATTAAAAGATCATCCTCACTGCTATGTGCAGCTTCATCCTTCAGCCATAGAAATAAGAATAATTTTTACAGAAGTTTATAGACACATAATATATCCAATGAGGAGTCATCCAAGCCTGATTACCTCAGATAAACCATGAACGAATGAAGTTTAAACAAAGAATAGCAGAACCTACAACCTGTAGGTTCATGATGGTAGTTACCCATCCATCTACAGGAGGATGGCAACTGATATAGTGCAAGTAGGAGTAGGAAGGCAGAAGACCGCAAGTTACAGTAGGACAGTAGTTTCAGTTATGTTGGGCCCTATAAAGAATGTTCTGATCTACAATTAAAGTTGTTTGTTCCCACATTACTGTGCTGCATGCTGACAGGCTAGGCTTACCAACTTGTTTGCGGAGTCCTGAATGAGTTTTTGCGTTTCGTTCCTGAGATCAAATTTCTCTGGAAAGGTCACGTTGAGTATCTGATAGTTCAGTTTCAAAGCGAAGATATGATCTGATATTTCTGAGGGAAAAGGACAGGAGGGAGATTTTTTTTTATAAATTTCTTTTTGGTTATGCATTGTCACATCTCAATAGATTTGAAATAGTGTCATTTCAGTATTTCCATGCAAAATTCTGAATATTTTTGAAGATGTTATGGACTGAGTGACAGTTTATAAAAGGATAATGTGTTATTGAATAATATTTTTGTATAACATGAAAAAGAGTCCTAGAAAAGTTGATAAATAAAAATTTTGTAAAGGTGACAATGGACAGTAGCAGAAATGTGTGGAAGTGAGACTTACTTTCATACGTGAGATCCTGAATCCTCACTGGATTATCCAGCGCCCTTGTTTGACGAAATTTCAGCAAAGCGCTGACCTGGGAGAGAACCTGACTCTCAGTGGGGACGGGTTTGAGGGTGTGGAACACAAATCGGAGAAAGATGAAAACCATGCCACGACTGTAGAAACAGAGGGAAGTAAAATTTGGATTAGTGCTCCATGAGAGGATAAATTGAACAGATAGCTTATGAGATTCATGTTACCCCAACTCTGAAACCAAAGATTAAAGTGGAAGCATACACTGTAGGTGCTGCTGTGATGGACGTTGGTGCTACTGGAATGGGTGGAACAATATGAGTGGCTGGGCGAGAAGTCGTCGGAGCAACAGCTGAAGGTGTCGTAGGAATGACAGGGGAAGCTGTAGTGGGGGCAGGACCTGAAAGTGCAGAAACAATGTGATGCTGAAATGACTCACACAAGAAATTTATCCAGCAAAAAGGTTGATTTTCAGTGATGTTCAAGCACTAACAGGTGAATTTATAAAAATTAAAAAAAACACACAGCTGTTCTTTCCAATGTAACACACACTTCAGGGAATTCATAATCTTCCTAACAACACATATAATCTGAACAGAAACTAAACAGTAATCTTGGCAGCTGTAAATTACTGAGTTGTCAGTGCCAAAAAAACAAAAAGGTCACTATATGAAATACAATATCATGAGTTGAAGTAAATCAAATCATGTTTTATTGTACCAAGAACAGCCTGATTTTCAGCATGAGATGATGGGTGCCAGGGGACACTTACCACTAACTGCCAGTATCGCAGCCAGGAAGTTGCTTGGTTGGTTGATGTTACCTTCCTGATAGACATACTCCTCATTCGCACGAATCTCATTGGGCAGGTGGCTGCAGGAAGACGTGAAAAGACAAAATTTAGGAGGTTTGCCCCGTGCTAATCAAATGCAACTTTTGTAGATTTTACCTCAAGTATTAACATGCAACTTTTCTCCAATAAGACATGTTAAATTCATATTGTGATCTACAAAATCATGCCAGAAGTCCCAGGTTTGAAACTTACGTGAAATTTGCTTGTGGGAAGGTGAAAGGACTTGCATTAGGTTGGATCAGCAATCCGTTCATCTGGAGGTTGAAGCAGAAATAAAGAGGTGAGTGAAAATGTTACAGCTGGACACCAGTTTAGTACTGTCAGGGTCTCTGCAGAGAATGTTCTGGTCTACGATTAAAGTCTGTTTGTTGCTACTTTACTGTGCTGCGTGCGGACAGGCTAGGCTTACCAGCTTGTTGACCGAGTCCTGAATGCGCGCTTGCGTCTCCGTCCTGAGATTAACATTCTCTGGAAAGGTCACGTCATTGATCTTGTAGGCCAGGCTCAAAGCGAAGGAATTATCTGATAACCCTGAAAAAGAAATGATTGGAAGGATATTCTTCAAAAACAAATTTGGGTTTGACTTTTTATTGTAACACGTCAAAGCATTCAGTTTGTATCACTGAGGTAACACCATCATCTGTAACGATGTCGCTGTATGAAGAATTCTCAACTTCAATAAATAATCTTTTGACAGAGTCACACTCTATAAAATGATAAAAAGATAATATAACATTGAATAATATTCTTGCTGCACTTTTTAAATAAGGTCCAATGAAAGTACTGAATTAAAGATGGCTGAAAAATGCAGAGGAACACTTGCAAAGACGGGGTGTGTGGATGTGTTACGTACGCTCATATGTGAGATTCTGCACCCTCACGGTATCATTCAGCCGGATTTCATCACCATTCAAGAAAGGACTGCCCTTTGCCAGAACATCACTCTCACTGGGGACGGTGTTGTTGGTGTGGAACACAAGTCGGACATAGATAAAAACTGGACCCACACTGCAGAAACACATGGAGATGACATTAGGATTAGAAGTCCAGCAAACCACAGATTTGACAAAGAAATGATTTCACAAGGAAGACCCCAACACTAAAACGAAACATAAAGATGGAAACATACACTGTACGTGGAGCTGCTGTGGTGGTCACTGCTGGAGAATTCGTTGTGGCAATCACAGGGGAAGCTGTAGTGGTTGTAGGACCTTAAAGTACAGAAACAATGAGACACTGAAATGAACCAAGCAAGAGTGGTCAGTTCTCACAAAATGAGAAGGTCACTCTATCAAATACAATATCATGAGTTGAACTACAGAAAGTCATGTTTTATGATGTAAGAACAGCATGATTTTCAGTATGAGATGATGGGTGCCAGGGGACACTTACCACTAACTGCCAGTATCGCAGCCAGGAAGTTGCTTGGTTGGTTGATGTCACCTTCCTGATAGACATACTCCTCATTCGCACCAATCTCATTGGGCAGGTGGCTGCAGGAAGACGTGAAAAGACAAAATTTAGGAGGTTTGCCCCGTGCTAATCAAATGCAACTTTTGTAGATTTTACCTCAAGTATTAACATGCAACTTTTCTCCAATAAGACATGTTAAATTCATATTGTGATCTACAAAATCATGCCAGAAGTCCCAGGTTTGAAACTTACGTGAAATTTGCTTGTGGGAAGGTGAAAGGACTTGCATTAGGTTGGATCAGCAATCCGTTCATCTGGAGGTTGAAGCAGAAATAAAGAGGTGAGTGAAAATGTTACAGCTGGACACTAATTTAGTACTGTCAGGGTCTCTGTAGAGAATGTTCTGGTCTACGATTAAAGTCTGTTTGTTGCTACTTTACTGTGCTGCGTGCGGACAGGCTAGGCTTACCAGCTTGTTGACCGAGTCCTGAATGCGCGCTTGCGTCTCCGTCCTGAGTGTAACATTCTCTGGAAAGGTCACGTCATTGATCTTGTAGGCCAGGCTCAAAGCGAAGGAATTATCTGATATCCCTGAAAAAGAAATGATTGGAAGGATATTCTTCAAAAACAAATTTGGGTTTGACTTTTTATTGTAACACGTCAAAGCATTCAGTTTGTATCACTGAGGTAACACCATCATCTGTAACGATGTCTCTGTATGAAGAATTCTCAACTTCAATAAATAATCTTTTGACAGAGTCACATTCTATAAAATGATAAAAAGATAATATAACATTGAATAATATTCTTGCTGCACTTTTTAAATAAGGTCCAATGAAAGTACTGAATTAAAGATGGCTGAAAAATGCAGAGGAACACTTGCAAAGACGGGGTGTGTGGATGTGTGACGTACGCTCATATGTGAGATTCTGCACCCTCACGGTATCATTCAGCCGGATTTCATCAACATTCAGGAAAGGACTGCCCTTTGCCAGAACATCACTCTCACTGGGGACGGTGTTGTTGGTGTGGAACACAAGTCGGACAAAGATAAACACTGGACCCACACTGCAGAAACGCATGGAGATGACATTAGGATTAGAAGTCCAGCAAACCACAGATTTGACAGAAATGATTTCACAAGGAAGACCCCAACACTAAAACGAAACATAAAGATGGAAACATACACTGTACGTGGAGCTGCTGTGGTGGTCACTGCTGGAGAATTCGTTGTGGCAATCACAGGGGAAGCTGTAGTGGTTGTAGGACCTTAAAGTACAGAAACAATGAGACACTGAAATGAACCAAGCAAGAGTGGTCAGTTCTCACAAAATGAGAAGGTCACTCTATCAAATACAATATCATGAATTGAACTACAGAAAGTCATGTTTTATGATGTAAGAACAGCATGATTTTCAGTATGAGATGATGGGTGCCAGGGGACACTTACCACTAACTGCCAGTATCGCAGCCAGGAAGTTGCTTGGTTGGTTGATGTCACCTTCCTGATAGACATACTCCTCATTCGCACCAATCTCATTGGGCAGGTGGCTGCAGGAAGACGTGAAAAGACAAAATTTAGGAGGTTTGCCCCGTGCTAATAAAATGCAACTTTTGTAGATTTTACCTCAAGTATTAACATGCAACTTTTCTCCAATAAGACATGTTAAATTCATATTGTGATTTACAAAATCATACCAGAAGTCCCAGGTTAGAAACTTACGTGAAATTTGCTTGTGGGAAGGTGAAAGGACTTGCATTAGGTTGGATCAGCAATCCGTTCATCTGGAGGTTGAAGCAGAAATAAAGAGGTGAGTGAAAATGTTACAGCTGGACACTAATTTAGTACTGTCAGGGTCTCTGTAGAGAATGTTCTGGTCTACGATTAAAGTCTGTTTGTTGCTACTTTACTGTGCTGCGTGCGGACAGGCTAGGCTTACCAGCTTGTTGACCGAGTCCTGAATGCGCGCTTGCGTCTCCGTCCTGAGTGTAACATTCTCTGGAAAGGTCACGTCATTGATCTTGTAGGCCAGGCTCAAAGCGAAGGAATTATCTGATATCCCTGAAAAAGAAATGATTGGAAGGATATTCTTCAAAAACAAATTTGGGTTTGACTTTTTATTGTAACACGTCAAAGCATTCAGTTTGTATCACTGAGGTAACACCATCATCTGTAACGATGTCTCTGTATGAAGAATTCTCAACTTCAATAAATAATCTTTTGACAGAGTCACATTCTATAAAATGATAAAAAGATAATATAACATTGAATAATATTCTTGCTGCACTTTTTAAATAAGGTCCAATGAAAGTACTGAATTAAAGATGGCTGAAAAATGCAGAGGAACACTTGCAAAGACGGGGTGTGTGGATGTGTGACGTACGCTCATATGTGAGATTCTGCACCCTCACGGTATCATTCAGCCGGATTTCATCACCATTCAAGAAAGGACTGCCCTTTGCCAGAACATCACTCTCACTGGGGACGGTGTTGTTGGTGTGGAACACAAGTCGGACAAAGATAAACACTGGACCCACACTGCAGAAACGCATGGAGATGACATTAGGATTAGAAGTCCAGCAAACCACAGATTTGACAGAAATGATTTCACAAGGAAGACCCCAACACTAAAACGAAACATAAAGATGGAAACATACACTGTACGTGGAGCTGCTGTGGTGGTCACTGCTGGAGAATTCGTTGTGGCAATCACAGGGGAAGCTGTAGTGGTTGTAGGACCTTAAAGTACAGAAACAATGAGACACTGAAATGAACCAAGCAAGAGTGGTCAGTTCTCACAAAATGAGAAGGTCACTCTATCAAATACAATATCATGAATTGAACTACAGAAAGTCATGTTTTATGATGTAAGAACAGCATGATTTTCAGTATGAGATGATGGGTGCCAGGGGACACTTACCACTAACTGCCAGTATCGCAGCCAGGAAGTTGCTTGGTTGGTTGATGTCACCTTCCTGATAGACATACTCCTCATTCGCACCAATCTCATTGGGCAGGTGGCTGCAGGAAGACGTGAAAAGACAAAATTTAGGAGGTTTGCCCCGTGCTAATAAAATGCAACTTTTGTAGATTTTACCTCAAGTATTAACATGCAACTTTTCTCCAATAAGACATGTTAAATTCATATTGTGATTTACAAAATCATACCAGAAGTCCCAGGTTAGAAACTTACGTGAAATTTGCTTGTGGGAAGGTGAAAGGACTTGCATTAGGTTGGATCAGCAATCCGTTCATCTGGAGGTTGAAGCAGAAATAAAGAGGTGAGTGAAAATGTTACAGCTGGACACTAATTTAGTACTGTCAGGGTCTCTGTAGAGAATGTTCTGGTCTACGATTAAAGTCTGTTTGTTGCTACTTTACTGTGCTGCGTGCGGACAGGCTAGGCTTACCAGCTTGTTGACCGAGTCCTGAATGCGCGCTTGCGTCTCCGTCCTGAGTGTAACATTCTCTGGAAAGGTCACGTCATTGATCTTGTAGGCCAGGCTCAAAGCGAAGGAATTATCTGATATCCCTGAAAAAGAAATGATTGGAAGGATATTCTTCAAAAACAAATTTGGGTTTGACTTTTTATTGTAACACGTCAAAGCATTCAGTTTGTATCACTGAGGTAACACCATCATCTGTAACGATGTCTCTGTATGAAGAATTCTCAACTTCAATAAATAATCTTTTGACAGAGTCACATTCTATAAAATGATAAAAAGATAATATAACATTGAATAATATTCTTGCTGCACTTTTTAAATAAGGTCCAATGAAAGTACTGAATTAAAGATGGCTGAAAAATGCAGAGGAACACTTGCAAAGACGGGGTGTGTGGATGTGTGACGTACGCTCATATGTGAGATTCTGCACCCTCACGGTATCATTCAGCCGGATTTCATCACCATTCAAGAAAGGACTGCCCTTTGCCAGAACATCACTCTCACTGGGGACGGTGTTGTTGGTGTGGAACACAAGTCGGACAAAGATAAACACTGGACCCACACTGCAGAAACGCATGGAGATGACATTAGGATTAGAAGTCCAGCAAACCACAGATTTGACAGAAATGATTTCACAAGGAAGACCCCAACACTAAAACGAAACATAAAGATGGAAACATACACTGTACGTGGAGCTGCTGTGGTGGTCACTGCTGGAGAATTCGTTGTGGCAATCACAGGGGAAGCTGTAGTGGTTGTAGGACCTTAAAGTACAGAAACAATGAGACACTGAAATGAACCAAGCAAGAGTGGTCAGTTCTCACAAAATGAGAAGGTCACTCTATCAAATACAATATCATGAATTGAACTACAGAAAGTCATGTTTTATGATGTAAGAACAGCATGATTTTCAGTATGAGATGATGGGTGCCAGGGGACACTTACCACTAACTGCCAGTATCGCAGCCAGGAAGTTGCTTGGTTGGTTGATGTCACCTTCCTGATAGACATACTCCTCATTCGCACCAATCTCATTGGGCAGGTGGCTGCAGGAAGACGTGAAAAGACAAAATTTAGGAGGTTTGCCCCGTGCTAATAAAATGCAACTTTTGTAGATTTTACCTCAAGTATTAACATGCAACTTTTCTCCAATAAGACATGTTAAATTCATATTGTGATTTACAAAATCATACCAGAAGTCCCAGGTTAGAAACTTACGTGAAATTTGCTTGTGGGAAGGTGAAAGGACTTGCATTAGGTTGGATCAGCAATCCGTTCATCTGGAGGTTGAAGCAGAAATAAAGAGGTGAGTGAAAATGTTACAGCTGGACACTAATTTAGTACTGTCAGGGTCTCTGTAGAGAATGTTCTGGTCTACGATTAAAGTCTGTTTGTTGCTACTTTACTGTGCTGCGTGCGGACAGGCTAGGCTTACCAGCTTGTTGACCGAGTCCTGAATGCGCGCTTGCGTCTCCGTCCTGAGTGTAACATTCTCTGGAAAGGTCACGTCATTGATCTTGTAGGCCAGGCTCAAAGCGAAGGAATTATCTGATAACCCTGAAAAAGAAATGATTGGAAGGATATTCTTCAAAAACAAATTTGGGTTTGACTTTTTATTGTAACACGTCAAAGCATTCAGTTTGTATCACTGAGGTAACACCATCATCTGTAACGATGTCTCTGTATGAAGAATTCTCAACTTCAATAAATAATCTTTTGACAGAGTCACATTCTATAAAATGATAAAAAGATAATATAACATTGAATAATATTCTTGCTGCACTTTTTAAATAAGGTCCAATGAAAGTACTGAATTAAAGATGGCTGAAAAATGCAGAGGAACACTTGCAAAGACGGGGTGTGTGGATGTGTGACGTACGCTCATATGTGAGATTCTGCACCCTCACGGTATCATTCAGCCGGATTTCATCACCATTCAAGAAAGGACTGCCCTTTGCCAGAACATCACTCTCACTGGGGACGGTGTTGTTGGTGTGGAACACAAGTCGGACAAAGATAAACACTGGACCCACACTGCAGAAACGCATGGAGATGACATTAGGATTAGAAGTCCAGCAAACCACAGATTTGACAGAAATGATTTCACAAGGAAGACCCCAACACTAAAACGAAACATAAAGATGGAAACATACACTGTACGTGGAGCTGCTGTGGTGGTCACTGCTGGAGAATTCGTTGTGGCAATCACAGGGGAAGCTGTAGTGGTTGTAGGACCTTAAAGTACAGAAACAATGAGACACTGAAATGAACCAAGCAAGAGTGGTCAGTTCTCACAAAATGAGAAGGTCACTCTATCAAATACAATATCATGAATTGAACTACAGAAAGTCATGTTTTATGATGTAAGAACAGCATGATTTTCAGTATGAGATGATGGGTGCCAGGGGACACTTACCACTAACTGCCAGTATCGCAGCCAGGAAGTTGCTTGGTTGGTTGATGTCACCTTCCTGATAGACATACTCCTCATTCGCACCAATCTCATTGGGCAGGTGGCTGCAGGAAGACGTGAAAAGACAAAATTTAGGAGGTTTGCCCCGTGCTAATCAAATGCAACTTTTGTAGATTTTACCTCAAGTATTAACATGCAACTTTTCTCCAATAAGACATGTTAAATTCATATTGTGATCTACAAAATCATGCCAGAAGTCCCAGGTTTGAAACTTACGTGAAATTTGCTTGCGGGAAGGTGAAAGGACTTGCATTAGGTTGGATCAGCAATCCGTTCATCTGGAGGTTGAAGCAGAAATAAAGAGGTGAGTGAAAATGTTACAGCTGGACACTATTTTAGTACTGTCAGGGTCTCTGTAGAGAATGTTCTGGTCTACGATTAAAGTCTGTTTGTTGCTACTTTACTGTGCTGCGTGCGGACAGGCTAGGCTTACCAGCTTGTTGACCGAGTCCTGAATGCGCGCTTGCGTCTCCGTCCTGAGTGTAACATTCTCTGGAAAGGTCACGTCATTGATCTTGTAGGCCAGTCTCAAAGCGAAGGAATTATCTGTTAGTCCTGAAAAAGAAATGATTGGAAGGAGATTCATTGAAACTCTTCAAAGCATCTGAGTTTTTGTCACTGAGGTTCAAATATTATTTGCCATCATGTGTAACGCTGTCTCTTTATGGAGAATTCTCAACATCATTAAATATGTTTTTCACTGAGTCATATTATATAAAATTATAAAAAGATAACATGGCATTGAATAATATTCTTGCTCCACTTTTTAAAAAGGTCCTATGAAAAGGCATGAGATTAAAGATGGCTGAAAGATGCCAAGGGACACTTGCAAAGACGGGGTGTGTGGATGTGTTACGTACGCTCATATGTGAGATTCTGCACCCGCACGGTATCATTCAACCGGATTTCATCACCATTCAAGAAAGGACTGCCCTGCGTGAGAACATCACTCTCACTGGGGACGGTGTTGTTGGTGTGGAACACAAGTCGGACAAAGATAAACACTGGACCCACACTGCAGAAACACATGGAGATAACATTAGGATTAGAATTCGTTCAAACTACAGGTTGGACAGAGAAATTGTTTCACTGGGAGGACCCCAACTCTAAAATCAAAAATAATAATGGAAACATACACTGTACTAGGAGCTGCTGTGGTGGTCACTGTTCCAGTGAATGTTGCTGCTTCTGACATTGGAGCAGCACTTCCTGTGGCTGGTTGAGATGTCGCTGTAGCAACAGATGAAGTTGTTGAAGATATTGAAGTATTTGTTCCAACAGTGACAGAGGTAGCTGTTGTCGTGGTCACTGTTCCAGAAAATGTTGGAAAGATTGGGGGTAGAACAATTGGTTGAGAAATTGTTGTAAGAACAGTTGTAGAGGATGCTGGCAAAATTGTTCCAGCAGTGACAGAGGCAGCAGCTGTTGTTGAATTTGTTACAACTGGAATGTCAGTAGCTGCTTTTGTTGAAGATGCAGGAGAATTTATTGTAGATGCCTGAGTGCTTGTTGTAGGAGCTACACTTGTTGCTGGAGCACTTATTATAGGAGCTTCTGTTGTACTTGTTGGCTTTCCTTCTGTGCTGGGAGGTGTGTTTGTAGCTGTTGCAGCGTTTGTTGTAGGGGTGTCAGTAATTGTGGAAGCACTTGTCGTACTTCGAGCTTCAGTTGTTTTGAGAGTGTTTGTTGAAGCAGATACAGTTGTAGCTGATGGATTGCTTGTTGTGGTGGCAGGCACATTTGTAGCTGTTGTAGCACTTGTACCAATCGGGGCCACAATTATTGTAGTATTACGTGTAGTACTTGGACCTTCAGTTGTTGATGAAGTGCTTGCAAGAGTAGCTTCGGGTGAGGTTGGAGCAACTGTGGTCTGGGCATTAGTAGTTGTTGGAACACTTGTAGCAGGTTGTAAGTCAGTTGTTGTTGGAGCGCTTGTACTCAGGGCATTGATTGATGTTGGATGCATTGTTATAGACAGGGCTTCAGATGTTGTTGAAGCACTTGTAATGGAGGCTGCAGGTGTTGTTGGAGCATTTGTTGTAGTTGGGGCCATAGTTGTTGTTGGTGGGCTTGTTGTGGTAGGGGCTGCAGTTGTTGTCAGAGCATTTGTTGTAGTTGGGGCAATAGTTGTGATTGCAAAGTTTGTTGTGGTAGGGGCTTCAGTTGTTGTTGGAGCACTTGTAGTTGGGGCCATAGTTGTTGTTGGTGGGCTTGTTGTGGTAGGGGCTGCAGTTGTTGTTGGAGCACTTGTTGTTGTTGCGGCTATAGTTGTTGTTAGTTGGTTTGTTGTGGTAGGGAATGCAGTTGTTGTTGGAGCACTTGTTGTAGTTGGGGCTATAGTTGTTGTTAGTGGGCTTGTTGTGGTAGGCGCTGCAGTTGTTGTTGGAGCACTTGTTGTTGGAGCACTTGTTGTAGTTGGGGCCATTGTTGTTGTTGGTGGGCTTGTTGTGGTTGGGGCTGCAGTTGTTGTTGGAGCACTTGTTGTAGTTGGGGTCATAGTTGTTGTTAGTGGGCTTGTTGTGGTAGGGGCTGCAGTTGTTGCTGGAGCACTTGTTGTAGTTGGGGCCATAGTTGTTGTTGGTGGGCTTGTTGTAGTAGGGGCTGTAGTTGTTGTTGGAGCACTTGTTGTAGTTGGGGCCATTGTTGTTGTTAGTGGGCTTGTTGTGGTAGGCGCTGCAGTTGTTGTTGGAGCACTTGTTGTAGTTGGGGCCATATTTGTTGTTGGTGGGCTTGTTGTGGTAGGGGCTGCAGTTGTTGTTGGAGCACTTGTTGTAGTTGGGGCCATAGTTGTTGTTGGTGGGCTTGTTGTAGTAGGGACTGCAGTTGTTGTTGGAGCACTTGTTGTAGTTGGGGCCATAGTTGTTGTTGGTGGGCTTGTTGTGGTAGGGGCTGCAGTTGTTGTCGGGGCATTTGTTGTAGTTGGGGCAATAGTTATGATTGCAAAGTTTGTTGTGGTAGGGGCTGCAGTTGTTGTTGGAGCACTTGTTGTAGTTGGGGCCATTGTTGTTGTTAGTGGGCTTGTTGTGGTAGGCGCTGCAGTTGTTGTTGGAGCACTTGTTGTTGTTGGGGCTATAGTTGTTGTTGGTTGGTTTGTTGTGGTAGGGAATGCAGTTGTTGTTGGAGCACTTGTTGTAGTTGGGGCCATAGTTGTTGTTGGTGGGCTTGTTGTGGTAGCGGCTGCAGTTGTTGTTGGAACACTTGTTGTAGTTGGGGCCATAGTTGTTCTTGGTGGGCTTGTTGTGGTAGGGGCTGCAGTTGTTGTTGGAGCACTTGTTGTAGTTGGGGCCATAGTTGTTGTTAGTGGGCTTGTTGTGGTAGGGGCTGCAGTTGTTGTTGGAGAACTTGTTGTAGTTGGGGCCATAGTTGTTGTTGGTGGGCTTGTTGTGGTAGGGGCTGCAGTTGTTGTTGGAGCACCTGTTGTAGTTGGGGCAATAGTTGTTGTTGGTGGGCTTGTTGTGGTAGGGGCTGCTGTTGTTGTTGGAGCACTTGTTGTAGTTGAGGCCATAGTTGTTGTTGGAGGGCTTGTTGTGGTAGGGGCTGCAGTTGTTGTTGGAGCACCTGTTGTAGTTGGGGCAATAGTTGTTGTTGGTGGGCTTGTTGTGGTAGGGGCTGCTGTTGTTGTTGGAGCACTTGTTGTAGTTGAGGCCATAGTTGTTGTTGGTAGGCTTGTTGTGGTAGGGGCTGCAGTTGTTGTTGGAGCACTTGTTGTAGTTGGGGCCATAGTTGTTGTTAGTGGGTTTGTTGTGGTAGGGGCTGCAGTTGTTGTTGGAGCACTTGTTGTAGTTGGGGCCATAGTTGTTGTTGGTGGGCTTGTTGTGGTAGGGGCTGCAGTTGTTGTTAGAGCACTTGTTGTAGTTGGGGCCATAGTTGTTGTTGGTTGGTTTGTTGTGGTAGGGGCTGCAGTTGTTGTTGGAGCACTTGTTGTAGTTGGGGCCATAGTTGTTGTTGGTGGGTTTTTGTGGTAGGGGACTTAGTTGTTGTTGGAGCACTTGTTGTTGTTGGGGCCATAGTTGTTGTTGTTGGTGGGCCTGTTGTCGTAGGGGCTTCAGTAGTTGTTGGAGCACCTGTTGTAGTTGGGGCAATAGTTGTTGTTGGTGGGCTTGTTGTGGTAGGGGCTGCTGTTGTTGTTGGAGCACTTGTTGTAGTTGGGGCCATAGTTGTTGTTGGTGGGCTTGTTGTGGTAGGGGCTGCAGTTGTTGTTAGAGCACTTGTTGTAGTTGGGGCCATAGTTGTTGTTGGTGGGCTTGTTGTGGTACGGGCTGCAGTTGTTGTTGGAGCACTTGTTGTAGTTGGGACCATAGTTGTTGTTGGTGGGTTTGTTGTGGTAAGGGCTGCAGTTGTTGTTGGAGCACTTGTTGTAGTTGGGGCCATAGTTGTTGTTGGTGGGCTTGTTGTGGTAGGGAATGCAGTTGTTGTTGGACCACTTGTTGTAGTTGGGGCCGTAGTTGTTGTTGGTGGGCTTGTTGTGGTAGGGGCTGCAGTTGTTGTTGGAGCACTTGTTGTAGTTGGGGCCATAGTTGTTGGTGGGTTTGTTGTGGTAGGGGCTGCAGTTGTTGTTGGAGCACCTGTTGTAGTTGGGGCAATAGTTGTTGTTGGTGGGCTTGTTGTGGTTGGGGCTGCAGTTGTTGTTAGAGCACTTGTTGTAGTTGGGGCCATAGTTGTTGTTGGTGGGCTTGTTGTGGTACGGGCTGCAGTTGTTGTTGGAGCACTTGTTGTAGTTGGGGCCATAGTTGTTGTTGGTGGGTTTGTTGTGGTAAGGGCTGCAGTTATTATTGGAGCACTTGTTGTAGTTGGGGCCATAGTTGTTGTTGGTGGGTTTGTTGTGGTAGGGGCTGCAGTTGTTGTTTGAGCACTTGTTGTAGTTGGGGCCGTAGTTGTTGTTGGTGGGCTTGTTGTGGTAGGGGCTGCAGTTGTTGTTGGAGCACTTGTTGTAGTTGGGGCCATAGTTGTTGGTGGGTTTGTTGTGGTAGGGGCTGCAGTTGTTGTTGGAGCACTTGTTGTAGTTGGGGCAATAGTTGTTGTTGGTGGGCTTGTTGTGGTAGGGGCTGCTGTTGTTGTTGGAGCACTTGTTGTAGTTGGGGCCATAGTTGTTGATGGTGGGCTTGTTGTGGTAGGGGCTGCAGTTGTTGTTGGAGCACTTGTTGTAGTTGGGGTCATAGTTGTTGTTGGTGGGCTTGTTGTGGTAGGGGCTGCAGTTGTTGTTGGAGCACTTGTTGTAGTTGGGGCCATAGTTGTTGATGGTGGGCTTGTTGTGGTAGGGGCTGCAGTTGTTGTTGGAGCACTTGTTGTAGTTGGGGCAATAGTTGTTGTTGGTGGGCTTGTTGTGGTAGGGGCTGCTGTTGTTGTTGGAGCACTTGTTGTAGTTGGGGCCATAGTTGTTGTTGGTGGGTTTGTTGTGGTAGGGGACTTAGTTGTTGTTGGAGCACTTGTTGTTGTTGGGGCCATAGTTGTTGTTGTTAGTGGGCCTGTTGTCGTAGGGGCTTCAGTAGTTGTTGGAGCACCTGTTGTAGTTGGGGAAATAGTTGTTGTTGGTGGGCTTGTTGTGGTAGGGGCTGCTGTTGTTGTTGGAGCGCTTGTTGTAGTTGGGGCCATAGTTGTTGATGGTGGGCTTGTTGTGGTAGGGGCTGCAGTTGTTGTTGGAGCACTTGTTGTAGTTGGGGCCGTAGTTGTTGTTGGTGGGCTTGTTGTGGTAGGGGCTGCAGTTGTTGTTGGAGCACTTGTTGTAGTTGGGGCCATAGTTGTTGATGGTGGGCTTGTTGTGGTAGGGGCTGCAGTTGTTGTTGGAGCACTTGTTGTAGTTGGGGCCGTAGTTGTTGTTGGTGGGCTTGTTGTGGTAGGGGCTGCAGTTGTTGTTGGAGCACTTGTTGTAGTTGGGGCCATAGTTGTTGTTGGTGGGCTTGTTGTGGTAGGGGCTGCAGTTGTTGTTGGAGCACTTGTTGTAGTTGGGGCCGTAGTTGTTGTTAGTGGGCTTGTTGTGGTAGGGGCTGCAGTTGTTGTTGGAGCACTTGTTGTAGTTGGGGCCATAGTTGTTGATGGTGGGCTTGTTGTGGTAGGGGCTGCAGTTGTTGTTGGAGCACTTGTTGTAGTTGGGGCCGTAGTTGTTGTTGGTGGGCTTGTTGTGGTAGGGGCTGCAGTTGTTGTTGGAGCACTTGTTGTAGTTGGGGCCGTAGTTGTTGTTGGTGGGCTTGTTGTGGTAGGGGCTGCAGTTGTTGTTGGAGCACTTGTTGTAGTTGGGGCCATAGTTGTTGTTGGTGGGCTTGTTGTGGTAGGGGCTGCAGTTGTTGTTGGAGCACTTGTTGTAGTTGGGGCCGTAGTTGTTGTTAGTGGGCTTGTTGTGGTAGGGGCTGCAGTTGTTGTTGGAGCACTTGTTGTAGTTGGGGCCATAGTTGTTGATGGTGGGCTTGTTGTGGTAGGGGCTGCAGTTGTTGTTGGAGCACTTGTTGTAGTTGGGGCCGTAGTTGTTGTTGGTGGGCTTGTTGTGGTAGGGGCTGCTGTTGTTGTTGGAGCACTTGTTGTAGTTGGGGCCATAGTTGTTGATGGTGGGCTTGTTGTGGTAGGGGCTGCAGTTGTTGTTGGAGCACTTGTTGTAGTTGGGGCCGTAGTTGTTGTTGGTGGGCTTGTTGTGGTAGGGGCTGCAGTTGTTGTTGGAGCACTTGTTGTAGTTGGGGCCATAGTTGTTGATGGTGGGCTTGTTGTGGTAGGGGCTGCAGTTGTTGTTGGAGCACTTGTTGTAGTTGGGGCCGTAGTTGTTGTTAGTGGGCTTGTTGTGGTAGGGGCTGCAGTTGTTGTTGGAGCACTTGTTGTAGTTGGGGCCATAGTTGTTGTTGGTGGGCTTGTTGTGGTAGGGGCTGCAGTTGTTGTTGGAGCACTTGTTGTAGTTGGGGCCGTAGTTGTTGTTGGTGGGCTTGTTGTGGTAGGGGCTGCAGTTGTTGTTGGAGCACTTGTTGTAGTTGGGGCCATAGTTGTTGTTGGTGGGCTTGTTGTGGTAGGGGCTGCAGTTGTTGTTGGAGCACTTGTTGTAGTTGGGGCCATAGTTGTTGATGGTGGGCTTGTTGTGGTAGGGGCTGCAGTTGTTGTTGGAGCACTTGTTGTAGTTGGGGCCATAGTTGTTGATGGTGGGCTTGTTGTGGTAGGGGCTGCAGTTGTTGTTGGAGCACTTGTTGTAGTTGGGGCCGTAGTTGTTGTTGGTGGGCTTGTTGTGGTAGGGGCTGCAGTTGTTGTTGGAGCACTTGTTGTAGTTGGGGCCATAGTTGTTGATGGTGGGCTTGTTGTGGTAGGGGCTGCAGTTGTTGTTGGAGCACTTGTTGTAGTTGGGGCCGTAGTTGTTGTTGGTGGGCTTGTTGTGGTAGGGGCTGCAGTTGTTGTTGGAGCACTTGTTGTAGTTGGGGCCATAGTTGTTGATGGTGGGCTTGTTGTGGTAGGGGCTGCAGTTGTTGTTGGAGCACTTGTTGTAGTTGGGGCCGTAGTTGTTGTTGGTGGGCTTGTTGTGGTAGGGGCTGCAGTTGTTGTTGGAGCACTTGTTGTAGTTGGGGCCATAGTTGTTGTTGGTGGGCTTGTTGTGGTAGGGGCTGCAGTTGTTGTTGGAGCACTTGTTGTAGTTGGGGCCATAGTTGTTGATGGTGGGCTTGTTGTGGTAGGGGCTGCAGTTGTTGGAGCACTTGTTGTAGTTGGGGCCGTAGTTGTTGTTGGTGGGCTTGTTGTGGTAGGGGCTGCAGTTGTTGTTGGAGCACTTGTTGTAGTTGGGGCCATAGTTGTTGTTGGGTTTGTTGTGGTAGGGGCTGTAGTTGTTGTTGGAGCACTTGTTGTAGTTGGGGCCGTAGTTGTTGTTGGTGGGCTTGTTGTGGTAGGGGCTGCAGTTGTTGTTGGAGCACTTGTTGTAGTTGGGGCCATAGTTGTTGATGGTGGGCTTGTTGTGGTAGGGGCTGCAGTTGTTGTTGGAGCACTTGTTGTAGTTGGGGCCATAGTTGTTGATGGTGGGCTTGTTGTGGTAGGGGCTGCAGTTGTTGTTGGAGCACTTGTTGTAGTTGGGGCCGTAGTTGTTGTTGGTGGGCTTGTTGTGGTAGGGGCTGCAGTTGTTGTTGGAGCACTTGTTGTAGTTGGGGACGTAGTTGTTGTTGGTGGGCTTGTTGTGGTAGGGGCTGCAGTTGTTGTTGGAGCACTTGTTGTAGTTGGGGCAATAGTTGTTGATGGTGGGCTTGTTGTGGTAGGGGCTGCAGTTGTTGTTGGAGCACTTGTTGTAGTTGGGGCCGTAGTTGTTGTTGGTGGGCTTGTTGTGGTAGGGGCTGCAGTTGTTGTTGGAGCACTTGTTGTAGTTGGGGCCATAGTTGTTGTTGGTGGGCTTGTTGTGGTAGGGGCTGCAGTTGTTGTTGGAGCACTTGTTGTAGTTGGGGCCATAGTTGTTGATGGTGGGCTTGTTGTGGTAGGGGCTGCAGTTGTTGGAGCACTTGTTGTAGTTGGGGCCGTAGTTGTTGTTGGTGGGCTTGTTGTGGTAGGGGCTGCAGTTGTTGTTGGAGCACTTGTTGTAGTTGGGGCCATAGTTGTTGTTGGGTTTGTTGTGGTAGGGGCTGTAGTTGTTGTTGGAGCACTTGTTGTAGTTGGGGCCGTAGTTGTTGTTGGTGGGCTTGTTGTGGTAGGGGCTGCAGTTGTTGTTGGAGCACTTGTTGTAGTTGGGGCCATAGTTGTTGATGGTGGGCTTGTTGTGGTAGGGGCTGCAGTTGTTGTTGGAGCACTTGTTGTAGTTGGGGCCATAGTTGTTGATGGTGGGCTTGTTGTGGTAGGGGCTGCAGTTGTTGTTGGAGCACTTGTTGTAGTTGGGGACGTAGTTGTTGTTGGTGGGCTTGTTGTGATTGGGGCTGCAATCGTTGTTCCGGTCGCTCCATTTATTTGCCAGCAGACACAGACTTTGACCAAAGGAGAATGAAACAATTATTTCCTTTGTCCTATTTTACATTTTGTTTATATACACACACATATATCAAAATGACAGCACTTGCAGTCCACTGTTTCCATGTATTTTACCAGCAAAGATATAAAATGTCACATTTAGCTTCTTTAAATATTCTCACCTTCACTAGTGTGCTTTTCTGAGCGGGTGCCCATTGTTTTTAGAAATCTTTTTGGACTGTTTACGTTTTAACATGTTGAAATATAAAGCTTTTACTTAAGATACTTTGGACCGTCTTCCTTCTTTGATTGTGTAAGTACAGTATTCTGAGAAATATTATTCATGTATTTCAGCCAATATCAGGCTTTTAAAGAGATTTGCTTCTTCAATCTAAACATTTCAAGCTTTCTTAGCAATAAATGTGTATTGATTTTTTTTAAAGGAACTTCATCTTTTTGTTGACATCTTTGTGTTTAGCTTCAAATTTTCTTTTCGCAAATAACACACTGGAATTACAAAAAACATGAATTTTCTGAATAAGACACAAAGTTTGGTATCAGACTTACCCACTGTTATTAAGATGCTTATTGCTTTCTTCGTTTTACTTCCATGGTATCTAGAGGGAAACCTAACAGAGGCAATAAATCAATGGCCATACAGAGATGTCACTGATGATGCAAATAGCTTTCCTTTCTTCCGTAGGCAGATATATTCACTTTTTCTTTGCTTTAAGTGAGTTGTAGAAACCTTAATACATATATAGCCTATTCATGACAGCACATGCTTAATTTGTGCCTGCTTCAATTACTTTTTTAATGATTTCAGATACTGTACAAGATAATTCCATCGATTGTGCCATACGGTGATACAAAATGTTTCAGATATCTTCAAACCATATTTCACTCTGCCCTTACCACTTGATTTCATAAATGAAACCAAGCATTTCTGGCTTTTTCATATAAAATGTGAGTGGCAGTAAAAAAAAATGTAAAAGCGATGTGGGTCAAGCAACGTCACAGGGCGACATAGCTCAAGAGGTAAGACTGATTGTCTGGCAGTCGGAGGGTTGCCGGTTCAAACCTCACTCTGGGCATGTCGAAGTGTCCTTGAGCAAGACACCTAACCCCTAACCCGTAACTGCTCTGGCAAATGAGAGGCATCAATTGTAAAGCACTTTGGATAAAAGCGCTATATAAATGCAGTCGATTTACCATAAATCATAAGTTTGTGTGGTTGTACATTTGCAGTTGATTGGGCTCCTACAAGGGTTGTCCTCCTCTGATGTCTTTTATGCATTATTAAGATACAGAAATACAGCCATCAGTAAAGAACTGGGGTTGTGCTTCAAAATGAAATCCATTCATTCTCCCTTCAAAAACCTAAAAACTAATAATAAATAAATAAATAAAAATAAATAAATTAATTAATAAATTAATAAATTAATAAATTAATAAATTAATAAATTAATAATCTAACAAAAGTGCACAATCTGACAGTAATGGGTGTCTAATTATTGTGCATTCAGGATTGTATTGTTCACGTTTGTAAAATTTATTCACCTGAATATGTGGAATTCCCATGTGAAGATGTAAATTTGTATAAGTGATTTCATGTCACATAGTTTCTATTGAAACTTTCTTTCACAGTGTGAAAAAACGCCAGACACGCACACAAATGTCCAGTTTACATAGGACATTTTCTTTCTACATGTGAATATGTTGATTCACACGTGAAAATGTTAGATTCACGTGTGAAATTATGATTTTGACACAGGAAAAGGCTAATTCACTACTTTAAGGGAATCCGCTGGTTGCTATGACGTTAAAATAATATGAAGTCCGTGCTTAAAGCAGTGCCGATATTAAACTCATACTATAGACTATAGTCTGTTTTCCAATCGTTTGTGTCTTTATCGGCTAGTATATTTACTTTTTTTAAATTTTGCTCAATTAGCTCAGAAGTTATCATTTGCGCTGGCCCTGAAATGTGATGTTTCAACTTGGATAACCGATTACAAATAAAATCCGTGTAATTAGTATCCAGTGCAGATCTTTCGTTTTGATGAGTTCATTTCCATGACACAATGCTTCAAGCATTGGACCTTCAATTAATTTTTTTGACCAAAATATGTGAAGCTTAGATGTTTCATTTTTATTCTAAAATAATTCGTCTTAACTGTGAAAACCTAACCTAATCGTATGGTAGAGCCATAGATCTGTTTCATGTAAACTTTGGCGAAGACTGTACCACCTAGTCTGATGTTGTCAAACGTCTCGTCTCACAAGATAGTTAGTCCAGCGATCAGTTCATATAAAAATATTGAGGGTGAGTGACATATCTCCCCATCTTCCCCCAAATCAACGCAGATGGGTAGAGACTGATGTGATTTGACTGTTTATGAAACGGATCAAACAAAAGTCGTTATTTATGTACCTTTCAGCGTTTCTGAAATATTGTAAATTGATAATAGTTTCCAATTATCAGCCATTAATTATACCCCCAAGTCAAGACCGACGTGGATACATTCTACCTGCAAAACATCCCCGTATCGTTTAATAACACGTCCCCATAATTTCATGACTTTTCTGCAAATGTCGTTGCTCATATTTTATGCTCTCTCTAAAATCAGCTCCATAGATTCTGTAGTCTAAGTGATATCATAGTCAACCAAATATAAACATTCATTGATAATATAATCTGTCTCCTCTATTCAATTCATATAGTCAAACTCACCCCCTCTTCCTTTCAAAGTACATATCTCTCTGGTCTGGAAAGTAGAATCCGCTAGTTTGCTTCGATTTGAAAATCTTTTTAGCGTTCAATTACTTCTTCAAAATACAATGCGCAACTGAACTTCAGTGTGATGAATTTGCGTTCTGGAGTTTGGTAGCTGAAGGGAGGTGTTTTTAAGCTGCGCTAAAATTTTGGGGTGGGTATAAGAGGTGTACATTTCTAAGTGATGTGACTATAGCTCCTACGTCTGACTCATATGACAGGGTGTATAAATTGCACACAGACCGAAGATTAAGCAAAAACCATGCCAAAAATAAACCAAGAATCGACATATGCATTCCAATGAGAACAAAGAGATTGTTGTTTGCAATGAAGGCGTGTGGACTTGAACACAATTTAGTTTGACAGGCGGTCTCTCCAAAGCAGTTTTCAAAACATCATCAAAATGCGTCTTAATCACACTTTACACCTCATCTGTGATATCGGACCTATAGGTCAAAAGTATATATATATATATATATATATATATATATATATATATATATATATAATTTGTTATGTATTTTTAATATTTCTCTGTTATACACATGTTGTTTTGTTAGATTGTTTTACGATATGTGTCTGTATAGCAAAGCAGACGTCCATGATAGCTCGCTATCATGGGTGTTTGTTGTGTTTCCACCGTTAGAGGTCCAAAAACAGTTCACTAGGGTGACGAGGACCCTGGCATGGCTGGTGCAAGCAAGGGAGCTGATATTTCTCACGTTAATTGCAGTCTAAGCTTCTCTGCACACTGTAAAAACCAGTTTGAAGAGGATGGGCCACTACAGGTAGAACTATTGTTGCAGGTAAAGGTGTACAATCTTGCACCATCTTGCTGCCAAGGTTGCATGGTGACACCGAAGTCTTCAGCTTACATTTTTGCATTTTAGACATTTAGCAGGCACTCTTACCCAGAGTGACTTACACTGATTATAATATTTTGCATGCATACCATTTGTATGGCTGGATATTTTCTGAAGCAACAGAGGTTACGCACCTTGCGCAAGAGTACAGTGGCGGAGCCTCACCCGAATCTGACTTAATACTCCACAGTCACAAATTGAACAAAACATTTGAAAAAAAAAAAAAAATTGAAAAAAAAGTTCAAATGTAAAAAGCTACCCTACTGGTGGGTCATGGGAGGGGATTGAGGCAGGTCCTCTGATAAATCTGGGGGAAAAAAATTCTATGTCATACATACCCCTGCAAAGTTCAGGGTACAGGCCCAGTTCCTTGCCCATTGTTATAATACCCTTGTATTTGTATAGCACTTTTTACAGAGACAATGTCACAAAGATGTTTTACAGTGGACAATTTTGGCCAACCCCCAAAAAGTAAACAATTGAGGTTAACAAATTATATATATATATTTTTTTTTTTTTTAACTCCCCATTGGAGGAGAAGAAAAACACTGAACTGGTGGCGTTCCAGAGGCGGGTGGGAGGATGCATCTGGGCCTCCAGGTTGAGGAGGAGCAGGCTGCACACTCGGGGCAGGGAAAGAGAACTGCTGCGTGTGTATGTGTAGAGGCCTGAGTGTAGTGTAGAAAGGCCCCCAATGTGCTGTGCTATGCTGTGGCCAGCACGTCCAAAAAGATGTGAAAAACCAGAAGCATGGTCCTGAACAGACAGTAACCCCCCACAAGGTGCGGAACAGCAAACCTGAGCGTTCACATGCGGGACAGTCAGCTCGGCTCAGCTCACAGAACAGCTCTGTGGTCCTGATTTACCCTCCTGGACGTCTAACAAAAGGGCTGACAAAAGAGATATGTTTTTTAGCCTATGAGCCTTAAAGACAGATAGTTGGTCTGAAGCCAGAACATGCGAAGGGAGCTTATTCCATAAGACAGGAGCTCTGAAAGAGCGGGCTCAGCCCCCCATTGTATTTTTAGAAGTGCTTGGAATTTTCAAATAGAAAGCCAGCACTTTGTGAGCAAAGCCATCTTGGAGGAGAATACAGTAGACATTTCTCAAGGGACCTTTATTTAAAAATGGGAAGTGTGAAATAGGGCTACAATTGGACAGGTCAGTAGGATCCATAATTTAATTTCTTGAATAGTGGCTTGATTTCTGCCATGTGAAAGGAGGCAGGGACATATCCCGATAATAACGAATCATTTATTTCATCCAGAATTTGCCAAAGACTGGCAATAACTCAGTAACTCAGTAAACTTCAGTAGTTTTGTAGATACGGGGTCTAGAAAGCAGGTGAATGATGCATTGACAAATGGGAGACAATGGGTAGGGATTCCCCCCAAAAATAATAATGTTCTCATGGCCCAATGTTATTCGCTGTTTCCCTTGGTGAACTGGGAGCCAAGACCCAGCACACCAAAGGAAATAGTTATGTCACATGCTGGTTTTCAATTATAAGCTTTGTTGCTGAGTAATGACAAAAACCTGTAACCTGCACAACTACTGTCTCTCCAAAGTACATACCAGTTATATTATAAATATCCTTTTACTGGCAGCTTCTCTGACGGGCGAGACAAGCCCTGAGAGCGTGGGTTGTGACGAAGACGCTTACTGTGTCAGGGCGTCAGTCTGGCATTGGAATTTGTCCCCGTTCTGCTAAATTAAGACTGATTCGTGCCAATACATTTTTAGGGCTTCCGTTTTTGTTTTTTTTTTTTGGTTTTTTTTCCACAACTAGTCTTATACTGTGTCAGGACATCAGTCTGGCATTGGTATCTGTCCCCGTTCTGCTAAATTAAGATCGATTCGTGCCAAATACATTTTTAGGGCTCCCGTTTTTTTTTTTTCCTCAGCTAGTCTTACGCTTTGGAGAAGTTGCCTGGGTAAGGACATGCTTTACTGATCAGAGTACTGGTGTTCGTTGATGTGTGCAGGTTTTCCCTCCGAGACTACATAGGGGTCCTATATGAGGTATATAACTTGACTCCATTACATACATGTACACGTTCCATCAGCCAAAACAAAAGTTCAGGGTCAAGGCCGGTTGATCATTGCATCAGGGACTTATCAATGAGCCTGATGCCTTAACTTCTCCAATTTGCATATTTTCTTTATCTAACTTAGGGTTCCATAATTATGGCTGGTTGTTGGTCACCGAAGTCGCACGTGTCACGGATTCTGTGATTTTTTTTAACCATTATTTAGCAGTTCTGTGACTTTCCCCGTTTTTTTGCCATTTCCACAATTTCCCTGTTTTAAGTGCTTTTTGTGATTTTTTTGTCAGTTTCAAATGGTAACTGTCAAGATACAGTGTTATTTGTTTAGACCTAAGCGTGTGTAATTTGAGCATGCTCTGTTTTTAACAATGTTTTGTTAAATTAAAGGCAAAACGTATGTTCTTTTTTCCAACGATGGATCAAGGCAATTAAATACACCAGGATATCAATGCATTTTATTTGTATTTATTACTAGCAGCAACTGCCTGCTAATCTTTTTGAAACTTTAAAGACTGTCACTGTTGTTACAGTTGCCCATGTTATTTCAATCATTTCCCTCTGCTGCGCATTAAATTTATTTATTTATTAATAAATTAATGTTTTTTAAACACTGTGATTCCTGCCACTTTTTTCAGTGTCATGATTTCCAGCAACTTCGCAGTGACTGCTGTGAGACTTCTAGCCAATATTTTCTTTGACAAACACAGTGATATATTTTCTTTAAAAATGTCAAGTTCAAAGATCCTCGCTAAAATATATCCCTAAAGGAAAATAAATTGCCTTTATTAGATACTATGCTGTAGATATATATTTTCTTCACAGTTGTGGAAGGACTCAAAGGAGTATTGAGGGATTCTCTACTCATTCACAATGGCAAAAATCTAAGAGACTACACAATAAAATGTTCTGGGTTAAATTAACTCCTACAGTGTATATGTGCTCCCTACTAGACTCAAATAAACTCTGTTAGAGTGGGATTAACACCGCCCGTTTTGGGTATGTATTTTACGTGGCCTTGGGGCTCCTAAAGTCTAAGCAGCGGTGGCTGCTGAGGCGGAAGGCCGAAAACTTTCCTGTAAACTGATCATTGGTTCTACCTTGTTTTTTTTTGTTTTTTTTTTGTTTTTTTTTTTTTGTTTTTTTTTTTTTTTCTTTCTTTTCTTTTTTTTTCGTTTTCCTTGATTAACCCACGTGCCAACGACCATGACTAATCACATTCTTTACGTCGTGTTGGGTGGACTAAATGACATTCCATTTTTTTTAAAAATCCATTTTAATCACTGCACCCAGCGAATAAAGATGCGGCACTTTTAACCACCGCGTTCGCTTTCAACATAACCAGCAGTAACAAAACCTCCGCTTCAAAATTTAAAATCTGCGCACTGCAGATCTTTACCGTGAATATTCCAGTGAGCGTGCGGAGAAGGAGGAGGTCAACATGTATCCACGAATAATGTGGATAAAATGTGCGCAAATTGTCGCTAAGTGGCCAAGTGGAGGAGAGCTGGCTATATCTGGTGGTTTTAAGTATGTTGTGAATCATTCGTTGTATGGATAATCAAGGAAATAAAGGAAGGGAGATTCCGACAGACAGCCCAGGCAAAAAAAAATGATGAAAAACAGAAGTAGGAATGCTCATACATAATTTCTGCGGATTAAAATAATAATGGTTTTCCCCCACTCAATCTACACCGTGTCACAAACAATGTTGCATACGGGTCTTTTCCATCTTCTTCCTAGGTTGTGAACGCTATACTGGACCCGGATATGATGAGACCTGTGGACCAAGCTAATAAGAGATATTTTTATTTTTTATGGAGGGGACTGATTTACGGACATCTGACACTTTTCCGACCAGTAAGACGTATGGTATGAAAATAATAGATAGAAATGCAGCGAAACGACTCTCGAAGGGCATCAAAGCCATAAACGAATCTAATAGCTAATGAATGTAGGTGTGGTCTTCTTTATTGTCCCTAACGGAATGCATTGCACAACAGATCTTTTGTATCTCTCTTATGGGTGTATTTTCTTTGCAAAAACCGTATTGATACCAGGAACGTACTGACACATGTGGGCGCAGTCGTCATTGTGTTCATTTGTTTGTTTATTTAGCATCACTTGTTCGCGTTTTTTTAAACATAAACTCAAAAAAAGAACTCCATGTGCAAAGAATAGAAAATTCTCCGCTTTCTTGTTCATGTTTTTTTCTTTTCTTTTTTTCCATAGCAGATTTCTTTTAAAACAACATCCTTATTATCTGTTATGTTTGCAGTGAAAGGACATGCAAACATTGTTATGAAGTTAAATATTTCATAGCGTTTCCAATACACAGTACGGACATACCCTTATATTTTAAGGGTATATCTGTGACATAATTGTATAGATTCTCACAAACCTCTGGCCTTCGATCGTGCTAGCTTATTAAAAATATATATTTGTTTGTTTATGTTATTTGATTTTTTTTTATTAGTTGGGAGAAACAACAAGATTGTGCCTTCATCTGTGGGCTACCTAATAATGACAGCTTGATCATAAACCATAGCTAGTCGGCAAGCTATAGCATATACGATTGCAACAGCCTCTCCCATACGTTCCTTTGTGATCTACCATTTTAGCTGAGAGGTTGTAAAAGTCGTATTCAAGGTTGGAATCAATCCCATTCCATTAACTGAAAAACCCCCACAGAAGCATAGAAATATTATTATTATTATTATTATTATTATTATTATTAGTAGTAGTAGTAGTAGTAGTAGTAGTAGTAGTAGTATTGTTGTTGTTGTTGTTATCATCATCATCTTTTTATGACAAAATGTTCATTGATCTTAATCAAGACATTCATTGATCTTAAACACAGTAAATGTGCAAAATCATTTGGCCATCTTTATAACTGGAAGAAAATTTTATCGCCAAACACACGGTTAAAACGCTCTAAAAAACAGATTCCAGTTATAAACAGATTCCAGTTCCAGATTCAGTGGGAGAGGACAAGATCACTGCAATACAATACAAAACTAAGATGAATAAATCCGAAACAACATGAAAGAATTACATTATAAGTAACCTAACCTTTGTTGGCTAATACAATCACGGAAATAAATTTCGGAAACAAAAAAAAAAAACAAACAAACAAAAAAAAACAGAAAACATAGGCATAATTATAGAAACAGCATGCCAGCAAGGGTAACTAGCTACACCCTTACAAACCAGCGCCAAAAACGTTGTCTATCATAAATGAAAACCTATCGCTCGCACTCATGCAATACGTTGCAATATAAATTACAGGATCAATATCGATACAAAAAAAATTAATTATGGATGGAAAAAGTAATGAAATTAGCCCAATAACGTTTTTATTAAGCGAATTTATCACAGCAAAATCACTTTAGACACTTAGGCGACAGCGGGGGAAATCGACAGGAACAATAGCCATTAATTAGGCTATCTGCTTGCTGTAGCATAGGCATATCTGGAACGTTATTATCTCAAAGACCGTAAAACAAACAGTTGAAGAAAATCTGAGTTTCTTAGGGGTTAAATTCATGACAGCGTGACGAGACAAAAGGAGACAGAACGTCTCTGTCGGCGACACGCCCTCGCTTGCAGTCGCGCCCGTGTGTAGTAGGATAATATGATGACAGGTAGCCTATTAACTTTTTAGTTCGGTTAATAGGCTATATATTTATAAAGTCAGCCGACCAAGACAAACGCCCGTCCGCTATTTAGTCTCCCAAAGGCAAGTTTTTTTTAGTATTCCTAAAAAAAGCATGTCCAATAAATCATGTTGCACTTGCTGCATTCTTATGGGTGCGTCTGTGTGTCACTCCTTCCAATGCGTAAGGAGCAGGCAAAATACGTACAGGTCACGTAATATTCCGTCGTCAGCCGCCAGCGAAACAGCTACGTCAGAATAGAGCCCGAATTTGTTGTATCTAAGCAACGCAGGGTCGCCACCAGTCCAAAGGGGGTTAATGTTTTTCGCATTTTTGAAGGGATGCTTTTTACGTTTTTAAAATAAATATTAGCTACAATTTAGTGCCGCTGGATTTCATTAATTGAGACTCATCAGCCCATTAACCTTCCATTCGTTCAGTGTCTTTTTTATGTCTTATAGACAATCGCCAAGACTGTGCAGAACGGAATAGGCCTACCTTGAGTTTATAATCTTTATAGCCCACAGGAATGTAAAATCGAAACTAAAATGTAGAATTTTTTTACTGAATTTAAATTCTGTCAATTATCAACACAACCAAATTGTCCAGTTAGGCTACGGATTGTCCTATCATAACGTATACAAAATGTAACAACTGGAAAATGTTATCTGGTGTGCTCAAGCCTAACATTGTATGTAGGCTATTTCGTATTTGGCATTTTATTGCGTAGACTTGGACATTGCCTACGCCAACGTTATTAGGATTCCAGTTGACTCAGAAACCCTTCAAACGTAGCCTACGATACATCTTGTCCTACAGTATAGGTATGTGTTTCGGTATATGTTTACAGGCAAATTACGCTCGTCTGATCACGTTATTTTTATCGTCTGTATCAGATAGCGATCGCAAATTCCAGAATCGGTGAAAAAAAATAAATGTACGATAATGATTCACAATGTTCTATGTTGCTATTTACGATTGCATGACCCTCCCGTTCGTCTCGAAAATCCGGTTTTGCTGGAGGCAATGTTTTCACACGCCCATGTCGATTGCGCAATCAAATTATTGTATGTTATTAACAACAACAACCACAAAATCAAGCCACTTTTTTTTGCTGAAAATTTTTTTTATAAATTAAAATATAGGCTATATGATAATAGGAAAAGGTTAATAAAGGAAGCAGTATCATTCAAAATAAATAGATAGGCTATACAAATAAGCCAGTAAATGATTATGATATAAACAATGTAGACTATAAAAACATAAAAACAAATAATTAATCAATTTATTTTTATTTAATAATCACTCTCGTTTGAGGAAGGAACGCGTTTTTAAAAAGCCTTTATTAAATTGGCATGAGGAATTTTAAGAAACCAGCCTAGCCAGAATCTGTTTGGCAGGTTAACTGGAAATGAAATCCAGTACAGATGACGTGACTAAAATGAAATTAGTAAAATAATAATAATGATAATAATAATAATAATGATAATAATAATAATAATAATAATAATAATAATAATAATATATACACGTCACATGCCTGCTTTATTGTAATCCGTATACAACAATACAGTGTCAATAAGAAATGCAAAAAATGTCCTTTAAAAATGCCTTTTGGTGGGTAACGTACGGAGTCCCAGTGGGAGAAAAATATAACCCTTCCTTTGAATTACTAATTGGTACCCACAAATGACCAAATTCACTTGAAATAGGCCTAGTCATTAAAACCCTCAAATCGGGCTACTGAATTCGTTCCCTAGAATTAGTTATTCATGACCTCTAATTACTTATTTCGTTTCCTCAACATTCTAAATAATTCCCTTCGAATTACTAATTTTTCCACTTTAATTAGTAATCCATCCCTTCAAATTAGACTACCTACTTCGTACCCTCAAATTAGTAATCAATACGTTAGATTTTCTGGGATAAGACCTTCAATTAATGTACTTATTTTCACTTATTATCCATTCCCTATTCGTCCTATTGACAAACTGTATGCATGCACAGAACAATGAACGATATTGACTGACGGAAAAGGAAGGCATTCTGCATGAGAACGTATAAACGGGGGAACCAATTATTAATTCAAGGATTGGTGGGCTAATTAGAGACCGCCATTTATTCGAGGGATATATTATTAACTCGTGGTAACAATTACTCGTGGAGACGGATTACTAATTCTACTGAATTATCATGTTTTTTCAACGCTTTGTCAGTAGTAACATCTTTGCCTGAGCAGCCAGGTTCATAAACCCAAAACACATGGCCAAGGCTCACTTAAGTGTTCTTATGTACTACGTAACGGATTCTCCCCTGAATTCTATGATGGAGTGGGACTGGGATGTCTTTCGTGATGTCATATGATAGGCCTACTAGCTGAATAAATAGTTTTAGGCTGAAGGGAACTTTGAAAAATAAAAAAAATTTAAAGTGTTTTTTTTTAATGCATAATACGTTTGCTCTAAATGCGGTGAAGTTTTTTCCCCCGGAAGGTGGTATTCTTCAATTTCATTGTGTGGCCGAGGTAGCAGATTTCGACGCTTGTGCGTCAGCCACTAATCGCGGTAATGAGAAATTTTAGGACAGCGCTTCCAATATTGTTTGGGTCGAAAGCAGCGATAGATTTGCTTGCAGTCACAACTGCCCAGAATGCAAATGTCAAATGTAAAAAGTCAGACATTCTTCGCGGTAAGAAGACGTTACACCACAACGTTACCTGATATTAAAGTAGCAATGCAGACACGAAAACTATGAAATGATACCATCAGTGGTTTTCACCCACACGTCCGCACTTAGCTTTGAATGGGGGTACACGATGATGGTATTCAATAAAAATGAAGGCCCTATTTTTTGCTGTTTCTCCTGTGACAGGCAACAGCACACAAAAATGTCCGCGTTTCAGAAACTTGACCAACACCCCTTATAGGTTTGCTTGTTTTATGCCATCGCAATGCGAGCGCAACCGTGACACAAACGTGACGTACGATGAAAAACGGTCTATTGTCTCAGTCCGCCTACTTATTTTACATTACAATGTAACCAACCAGACAAGGAAATGAACTTTCCTGGCAAGCGCTTGTTCCAGTTGCAGCGATCTCGTCATTGGCAGATAAGATCTCACCGAAAAAACTCATCATTGGCAGATAAGATCTCACCGCAGAAGCCGAAAAGTTTTGACTTTAAGCAAAACGCATCATACTTAAGCCTATAATCGCACGCCGGCATTAAAAGGCTTAGGCTACCTTTTGAAGCCGATAACGTTTTAAATATTTATTTGTAAACGTATTGTAGCGTTCCTCTTACATTTAAAGTCACAAAGAAACCTTTTCGCGAACAAACTCTGTTGAGCTGCCCATCTGTGTAATCATAGACTGTCGTTTACATCCCACCGGTTGATGCCCAACATTTTTTTATTTAGATCATTCGGGCGAATTTTTTTTAGGATAACGGCTTGGGAACTGGACTTGTGACCTACAGGTAGTCCTTTCAATGTCCAGACAGGTCACTGTCGTTGTACCCTCAAACAAGATTCATAAGCTGAATTTGCTTTTGCATAAACCCAGCTGTATAAAATGGATTTTGTAAAACAGTGCAAAAGTAGTACAAGTCTTAAGATGTGTGTGTGTGTACTAAACGGCTGTCGTGCAACAACACGAAATTATATATATATATATATATATATATAGTTACATAGTTAGTATATATAGGGAGTATTTAATGTAACACAGGTACCTGACAGTCGTGTGTATGTGGAAAGCTGTGGAATTTTAATTGAGACACAGTTGCTGCTGACAGTTGTTGATAGCCAATAAAAAAGGTTAACACAACTGAAAGCGAACATACCCAAAGCTTGATCATAATTAATCAATTTATTATCATTCATTATTTCAGAAATGCTTCATGTACAATTCATTTTTGTCTTTTTTTATTAAATTTTTTTTTTTTTCTAAATGTACATTTACCCCAAAGTTTCCCTTTCAGCCCTCACACCAGCAAAAAATAAAAAAATAATAAAATTTTTTAAAAGATTTGAAACAAATTTTGTACATTTGCTACTGTCTTACAAACATTACTTCAACAGACATGAAAAAACGTTTGGCCACTGTTTTTGTTAACCATTACCTAAAGATGTAGGAAAGATTATTTTTCTTGGTGGAAGAGGACTTACAGATCGACGTGTAGACCTTACACTCCATTACAAGTCTACCTGTAACTCCTCTCTCTCTCTCTCTCTCTCTCTCTCTCTCTCTCCCTCACACACTCTCTCACACACACACAAGTGCTGTACACGTTACAAAAATCAAAAACAGTCCCCGTCATCTCAGGTCTTCACCTGAGATGAAATTAAGACAAAATTACTATGTACAAAATTATACAGAGCTAGAGCTACTTGTACTGTGCGATTAAAACAATTATTTAAAAAAAGAACAAAAACAATACTAGTTAGGACAGCAAAATAAATGCTTTTTTTTCTAAAGAAATGTAGGTTTGTTTTTTTCAAAGGGGGAAGATGCAGAGATTACAGCTTGGCTTACTTGCATACCTCTGAAACAGTTTTCATGTAACACATATACACACACTTAGCAACCACAAATGTATACATGTACACGTGTGCGCGCGCACACACACACACACACACATACACACAAGAGATACATTGTTAACAGTAAATCTTCATAAACAGGTCATTCATCGACCTAACATGCAGACTGGACAGATGCGCAGAAATGAAACAGAGGACCAGGTTAGGGCACATGATTTAAATCTAGGAACCTTAGAAAGCCACTATTATTATAATTACTATTATTATTATGCCAAAACTGTCAGCTCACATCTCTGACAACCTGTCCAATCTAAGTCTGCCGTGCACACCTCTATTCTTCTGAGCTCTGTTTCAATCCGCAATAAACAACCTGAGATCAGGGTGGATCGCTCAAACAACTGCCCAGAAATGAATTGAAGTGACCTATATACAGTACAGGTAAACGTCAGCAGCACACAGACAAAACACAAAACCATTACTGAGACACCCATACAGATGTTCTCTCACCAGGCCTTTTCTGCTGAGTCACTTTATTTAAAAAAAAATTAAAAAATAAAAATAAAAAAAGGATTTCTGGTTCCACATGCTGGGACAGTATTATGAAACCCCCAAGATTCCAACTAGACACGTTAAAGAGGCTGGCTGACATTTGCCAAGCGGTTCACTCTAAACCGCACACTAATGGGGGGTCCACTTGCGGACTTCGCTGTGCGTGTGCACACGCACATTCGCACGCACACACAGTCACAAATGTACTAGAGGGAGTGAAGTCATTTCAAGATAACACTTAAAGATGAAACACGGCTCAGCCGAACAATTCATAATTAAGTTGCGGTACATTTCCTTTTCTTTCTTTCTTTTTTTTGGAATCGCAATGGTCAAGTCTGATCGTTGGCTGGAATGCAGTTTCCAAGGGAACCCGCTCGGCGCACGCTGAGACATTCCTGCGCTTGTGCTATGTCACTGCAGTTAAAAGCAAGAGGTTTTGGTCATTTTAACCGTTGCCACAGTGTCTCTATCTCTCCGTCTCTGGCTCGGTGGCAGCTGTGCCATGAAGCTAAATCTCTCTTCTCCAATTCATAATTCACTCCTCTCTCTTCCCTGTTCATTTTCAGAATTTCTTCCTCCCCATCAACTTTCTCTCCCTCTGTCCCTCCTCTCTCTCCTCTCCATCCCTTTCCACTCCACTCTCTCCCCATCTCTCTCCTTTCCATTCCTTTACACTTTCGCCTCTCCAACTCTACTCTCTCCCCATCTCTGCCTCATCTCTCTTTCTCTCTTTGTCTCTCATAAGCACCGTCTGATGTTAATTTCAACAATTAAAAGACACGTCCTTCTACTTAACTACCTACCTACACTGCCTCCTGTTTAAGTCAGTTTATTTGCAGGTAATATACCTCAGTGTTTAGTCTCCTGTGTTCACTTGATTTTTATGCGTTAAAAAAAAAACTGAACACACACCCTCAGGTGTAAAAGCAGTAACAGCTCCCTCTGCACACGGTCACTTCCTCTATGTGCTGTCAATCACTCAGTAGCCCCTTCCCCCCCCCCACCCCCCCCTCCCCTCCGGCCCCTCAGTCATGCTGCAGGCTCTCGTCCTCCGTGATCCCCTGGATCCGAAGCTCCTCCAGCACGTTGTCAAGGTGACCGGGGTCGGGGTAACCGTGTCCCGTCAGGTTGGAGCCGAACTCGGTCTTGTGGTGGACCTCGTTCCAGATGACCGTGTCCGACTCGCCCGTGGTGCTGGACGTCCCGACTGAGAAGACCAGCCGCCGGTCCCAGGCCACCAGGAGCAGCCGCAGCACCTGGAAAGGGGTTCCCCACGTTTTTACACAGCGTACCCGCCTGTACCCCTGCCCAGGACCTCGCACCCGTTTCGAGTTTAACAGCACTACCACCCAGACTCAATATAGTGCAGGCATTCATATCTACTGTCTCAAGGTAATGCAGGGGTTCACCTGAAATGCACCCGCACCTTACATCGACCTCAGTCTGCCTAATTCAGCCCGCAGGTCACCGCATGTGTCTGCTGTGCCAGCGAACACTCACACTTCAATAACAACATAAATCAAACCTCCATAACTAAAACCACTTCCCGTTCCTCCACAGGCAAAGCCGGTTTTTCCGCTTCGAGGTGGGAACGCGATTCCACTCGGTCAATTTTACCAGCAGCACAGCGAAGCCCAGCGGAGTGTGTGAAATTATGTAAAGGAAAAGTCGGGAGATTTATAAACTCCGAGATAAAGATAAGAGATATTAAAAAGCTGCACTGACACGCCAGCTCAACTCAACTGACAGGGACAAGCACCTACACGTGTACTTACTAGCGATAATGAAATTGCTAATATCAGGACACGGTTGCTGGGAGAAAGAATGTCAGTGTGTCCTTACTTAGAGCTATAACAAAGGATTAGGGTGACAGTTGTCGAAAAATGCAGAAGCTTTGTATTATAATCTGCTAAAACATTTTAATAACACCTACATTATACAAGCATGAATAGCAAAATGATATTGCACTTTGCACATTCATAAGTACATGTACAAAACCTCACATAAGCAAGCACACACAAACTTGACACGCACCAGCACACACACACACACACATTCACACACACAAACACACACACATGCACACACACATGCACACACACATGCACATACACGCACACACACACACGCACACGTACACACAGACTCTCTCAGTACCTTGCGTCCCTTCTCACTGTCTGGGAGATAAACACACACACACACACACACACACACACACACACTCACGCACATGCACACACACACACACGCCCACAAACACTCACGCACATGCACACACACACACACTCAGTACCTTGCGTCCCTTCTCACTGTCTGGGAGATAGCAGTGGCGAGGAAAGCCTCTGGCTGTGAAGGGCTTGCCAGGGTTGGGGTGCTCAGGGCCCTGAGAGAGAGGGAGGGAGAGAGAGAGGGAGCAGGAAAGAGGGAGAGAGGGAGGGAGAAAGAGAGAGAGAGGGGGAGGGGGAGGGGGAGAGAGAGGGAGAGAAAAAATTAATTGACTCCTGTTTTCTCCACAGCACTATGACCACTTGATGTGAGATGTGACTTCCACACACACTCCCACTGTCAGGCCCGTGTGCATGTACGTGCGTGTGTGAGAGCGTTAATGTGTGTATGTATGGGTGTGTGTGTGTGTGCGTGTGTGTGTGTATGCATGTGTGAGCAGTACCTGGATGCTGGATGTTGTAGATGTATGAGTATTAGGCAGAGCAGTACCTGGATGCTGGATGTTGTAGATGTATGAGTGTTAGGTTGAGCAGTGCCTGGATGCTGGATGTTGTAGATGTATGAGTATTAGGCTGAGCAGTACCTGGATGCCAGGTGGGATGTTGTAGATGTATGAGTATTAGGCTGAGCAGTACCTGGATGCCAGGTGGGATGTTGTAAATGATGCGGATGGTTTTACAGTCAGGGTGCCCGGGGAGGGAGTGGGGGATGACGTGGTACTCCATCTTGCCAGGGGGCTGGTTGCCAGTCTTGACGCCGTAGATGGTCTTGCAGGTGGGGCACTGCAGGCTGCCATCCTTGTTGCCGTTGTTGTACATGGCGACCAGGCACTGCAGGTGGTACTGGTGCCCGCACATGGACAAGCGGCCCACCGACTCCACGCGAGAAACGCTGCCCACCCCGGGACCCTTATACCCAGACGGGCCCCCTAGTGGCTCCATGCAGATAGTACAGTCCTGAGAGAGGGAGGGGGAGGGAGAGGGAGAGAGGGAGAGGGAGAGAGAGAGGGAGAGAGGAAGGGAGGGAGGGAGAGAGAGAGATATCAATATGTATTATTATAAATCAGTAATAATAAATAATAAAAAAGTAACAAGGACCATGATACTCTTGAGAACATTGAACATGTGTAACAGGTAACACAGATTACTTCAAAATAATCTAAAGTGCAGAAGTGGGGATGGGTGGGCGATGTAGCCTGACTGACCTCCTCGGGGGGGTTCCGAACTTTCTGCAGGTACTTCTTCACCACCTCCTCTGGAGTTTTACCTGGGGTGGAGAGAGTGGTCACACCTGTGCATATGTACGGGCAGACAGGTAAATGCGTACATGTGCAGCACGTATGAAAATATGCATGTATGTTCAACTTAGTGTGTTATATGCGCACAGTGTATGCGCAGATGTATGTGAGTATGCGCAGGTGTAAGTGAGTATGCGCAGATATACGCGAGTATGTGCAACTCATGCACAGGTGCGCAGGCGCACCTTTGCGGGCCTGCTTCTTGCTGGTCTTGCGGCAGCAGTGGCTCAGCCCGGGGATGGGCTTGATGTCGCTCTTGCTGACGGGGGGCGGGTGCAGGACCAGCTTGGGGGGGCGGGTCAGGCACACAGGCAGAGCCGCAGCACTCATCAGAATTCCGGTGATACCTGCAGGGAAAGGAGGTGACAAATATGCATACGGTTCACAAAAGAAAAAAAAGCACATGTTGGCAGACTGCCAGCAAAACAAGGACAAATGATGTGGACTGATGTGAGCAACCGTTCAGCTACTTGAGTGCTTATAGCACCCCCTAGTGGAGAATCATCAGCCTGCTAAACATGAAGGGGTGGGAGTGTCAGCGAGTGAGTCACAAACCAGTCCATCAGGTGCTTTGCATCCAGAAATCTAATTTTACCAATATCCAGAAAACAAAATTCCTCCGTCATGTGACCGCACATTTTGGTTACTCGCATACTTTCAAGCATGTACTTGAAGAAGGAATGTTTCCGTGTCTGCGAAGACCAACCAGTACGTCTGTCTGCCACTGTAGATGTCAGCGTCTGGGTCACCCAGCGGGCGTGTGCGTGTGAGGGTTGCGCATGTCGTGGGTGTGTGTGTGCGTACATGCATGCGTAGGTTTGCATTCGTTTCCTCTCTTACCTGCCAACGCTGGATGGACAGGGCTGGAGCCGTTAAGGTTCTTCACCGGTACAGTGGGAACCCTGAAGCACACACGGATACCGCACGGTCAACTCCCAACACACACCCACACATCGTAGACCACCCCCAAAAAGCCAATTAACGGGTTCAGTAATTGAATTATTTATGTGTTTAATAATAATGTTTTTGGAAAAACGTGTGATATTCCTTTGGGTAAGACTGCATAGTCATGGAAATAAAACTAGACTTTCTGACTGCAGCGAACATATGTTAATTGAGGAGGTGCGCGAACCAGCTGCATGAGCACCAGCTGAATGTCAACTGTGGGAAAGTTTAGTCTGATCCCCGCTAGTCCATTAGCATTAACACCCAGCCCATCTGTCCCACTGACACACACACACACACGAACACACACACGTACACAGGCACACACACGCCCACACACACACACGTACACACACATGCACACACACACACACGGACACACACACAGACACACACACGTACACAGGCACACACACGCACACACACACATACACCTATACACAGGCACACATGCACACATTTATACACACACACACACGTAAGCCCATGTACACACACACAGACACACACACACACCCATACAGAGGAGATCAAAGGGAGGAAGGGTGAAATAAAGGGAACTGGGAACAAAACCAAGAACCGTCAAAACAGTCAAAACCAAACCCTCTGCTGAAGCTATTATCCGTGTGAACTTTCTGAATGAACTCTTGTTTAACAAATCGAAAACCAAATTCATAACTGATCCAACGGGTCTTCTTGGGGTGTTGATGGCATGCGTAGTGAATGTCAGTTCATGACTCACTACATAAAAAACGGCTCCTCAGGTCTGAGGACAGAGGAGAAGACAGGGTGGGTCTCACACGTACACACACACGCACGCAAACACTCACACACGCACTCAAACACTCTCACGCACACACACACACACACACACACGGAAACACTCACACGCACACACAAACACACACACGCGCTCAAACACTCTCACACACACACACGCAAACATTCACACACACACACACACACACACACACACAGAAACACTCACACACACAAACACAGACACACGCACGCAAACACACACACACACACACACACACACACGAGCACGCAAACACTCACACACATGCACGGAAACACACACATGCATGCAAACACTCACACATAGACGCAAACACACACACGCAAGCACGCACACACGCACACAAACACTCAAACACACATGCGCTCAAACACACACGCATGCAGACACAGAGCAGAGCCTGGAATTCAGCATCACGGTACAGAACGTACGTCACAAAAACCGAAAAAGAAAATGGCGGGTCCCCTGGTTCCGCTGAGTGCTTCACAGCAACAGGGAACGAGTGAGAAAGTGCGCAAAAGCTCAGCTGCCGTGACTCGCTGTGACTCTGTGACTCTGTGACCCTCTGTGACTCTCTGTGACTCGCTGTGACTCTCTGTGACTCTCTGTGATTCTCTGTGACTCTGTGACTCTATGACTCTCGTCTTTACGGTGACAAACCCGAAGTGCAAACAACAGGGGATTCACTCCCACCTGCGCAATGCATTCTGGGGAATATTACTGCGGAGCCACAGAGAGGGGTGGAGTCTTGACCCAGTGACCTCGCCACCCCTCCTCCACTCCCACTCCGTCTCTCCCTCCATTCCTCCGTCCAGGTCTCGTTCCTCCGCTCCCTAATCCCTCTGTTCTACCAGATGGTCATCAGTTACAGACCTGCCAGCTGCCGGCCGCTGAAATTCATCTGTACACAATTCACGCTGTGTCCGTCTGCTCCATTAAACGGCTGTAATATTCAGCACAATTACTCCTCATTGGTGGTACACCAACGCTGTGAGGCTACGCAACGCGCTTTGTTCTCCAGTTCATCCCAATCTTTTCTAATTAACCTCCCCGGTTTTCCCTCTTAATAGTATAACTAGAGCTATTCTCCTGGGCTTTCAACGGCAAGTTGAAGCACATAAGACAAAAAAAATATACGTATTTATTTAAATGTAAACTTTCATTTAAAACTTATTAACCAGTGACCGCTGACATCAATCAGCGTTGGAAAACACCATAGTTAGAAGTGAATAAGGTGTCCAGGGACCTGAACTGTGGGGTCTAAGCATACAGTTCATTTGATCTAAGGAACAAAGACTGGAATGCCTTTGGCTTTCTATGAATCGCTGAATCTAGTTATGAGATCAGAGCACCCTCTGGTGGCAAGAAAAAGGTATGGCAGTCACACCTGTTCAGGTACCTTCAGGTTAAGTGTTTTTAAGTGTGGTTTCCTGAACTTGTACTCGAGCTACACAGTTTCATTTCCTTCGCATGTTCTAGCATACCTTTCTCTCGTCTGAGGGAGCTCCCCTCCATCATTCTTTCTCTTCACAAGAAAAACATTCCTTCAACCCATCTTGAGTTTCACAATGATTCCTCTTTCTGTACTTCATCATTTTTTCTGAAAACCACCAGAACAGCTTTTAAAGGCTTTCACAAGTCTGTCTCAGTCTGATCGTTTGAGATGGACAGCACATTCAGAATACTGACATACTGATATGATCTCTTTCTCTCTCTCTCTCTTTCTCTCAATGTGCTTTATTCGTAAGACAAAACACTACATTTTGTATTGCCAAAGCATACAGTCCTGAACAAAGCATACACCTACCACCGAACAATACATATACATCAAAGACTAGAAACAATTGAACAGTAACCACATGAAAACAAAAACTTTCCCCTCTCCCCCTCCTTCCCTCACTCTCTCCCTCTACCTCTCCCTCCCTTTCTCCAAGCCAGAGCCTGCTCTGACACACACACCCCGCCCCCCCCCCCCCTTTTTTCAGTGCCTTCACCCCAAAATCTCCAAACCTGGAGCCCTCGGGCCCATGTCCCCACTCAACACGCTCACCCAACCCCTGAACAAACACCTCAGGACAGACGGACAGATTCTTACAATTGTAACAGCACTCCCCCCCCCCCCCCCCCCCCCTTCCCCGGGGGGGGGGGGGGGAGGGGGGGCCACATTGTGCCGCAACAAAGGTTGCCATGGAGACGCGGCCAGCGCACACAATGTGAGCAGAGGGTCCCCAGGACTGCTGAGCCTGGGAACAGGGCAGAGGTTTGGCGGAAGGGGGGGATCTGCTGACCCCTGGTGACCCCCCCCCCCCCCCCCCCCCCCATCCGACATATCAGGCTCTTTCTCCTCCCATTCCATCTCTCGCTCCATCTCTCCCTCCCACCCTCTGCCCAGGCTACGTTCCTCCACTCCACAATCCCTCTGTTCCGTACACAGATGGTCATCAGTCAGAGTCCTACCCCCCCCGCAGCTGATTTACCGCAGACTTTAAACCCCCCACGCTCCGCCCAACACGCTATCCATCTACCCCCTACAACACCACCACCCGCACCCCCAACACCCCTCTCAGCAGCCACATCAGACAAAGCACTGCTCGCTGATCTAACCCAGAGAAAGCACTCTACTAAACCAGAGAAAGGGCTCTCCACTAGACTAAACCAGAGAAAGCACTCTACTAAACCAGAGAAAGGGCTCTCCACTAGACTAAACCAGAGAAAGCACTCTACTAAACCAGAGAAAGGGCTCTCCACTAAACTAAACCAGAGAAAGCACTCTACTAAACCAGAGAAAGGGCTCTCCACTCTACTAAACCAGAGAAAGGGCTCTCCACTAAACTAAATCAGAGAAAGGGCTCTCCACTAAACTAAATCAGAGAAAGGGCTCTCCACTAAACTAAACCAGAGAAAGCACTCTACTAAACCAGAGAAAGGGCTCTCCACTAAACTAAACCAGAGAAAGCACTCTTCACTTAATTCACCTGAAAATGCATCCAGTAGATCAGGAGACTCACTGAACTCTACCCTATCGATTTAACACCGCAGTTTCCCAGGTATAATGAGTGACGCAGAGTGTGGAGTTCATCTGAGTGTAAAGGGGGACGTCCCCATTGTCGTATTTAGACAGAACCTGACCCTGAGCTCAGGGTACCTGGGGTTTCTGTCTGAGCTCATTCAGGCAAAGTAGTCAAAAATCTGAGCAGGCCTTAAGCTCAAATGACATCACGCGGCGTGTCATGCCCTGTCCTCTATCTGGAGTGACGGCGAAGACTCATCGCTCCAGTCCGTCCAGTTTGAGCAAAGAACCAACGGTAAATTGCGTAAGACTTTCTGTTACTCACCGCGCAATCTTTTGTGTGTGCGTGCGTGCGCGCGCATGTGTGCATTTGCATGCTTGCATACATCTACTAGTATTTTCGACATGTACTTTATGTTTTTACCTCCAGAAGTTTGACAGTTGTACCTTTCAAACAAAATCCACAAAAACACAACAGTGAATTGCAGTTTAGCACTACACTGACATAAGCATGCACTACACTCAGATAAGTATGCGCTACACTCAGATAAGAATGCACAGATCAGCCCCTAACTGCACTACTACTTTGCACCTAGGACCGTGTACTGCTCCTAGCTTTGCACTAATACTTCAGGAGAACGGCTGCGTCTGATTGGTCAGCCTTTGGTCACGCGCTCTCTCAGGTGGGAACAGGTGTGTCGGCGCGGACAGGCGAGCTCACCCGGAGGCGATGAGTGCCCGCGACTGCGCCATGGCGATGCGGTGGAGGGCGGGCCGGCTGAGACCCGCCAGGCTGGCGCGCGGCGGGATGGGGGCGGCGCAACCGGCCGACGAGGCGGAGGCGGTGGAGCGAGGGGCCGGGGCGGTGGGCGAGGAGGTCGCCGTGGTGATGAGCGTGGCGGTGGGCACCAGCGGGGCGGAGCTGGTGGTGGTGCTGATGGAGGAGAAGCTGGAGCTGAGCGCGGAGGAGGCGGGCGGCGGCGGCGGGGGGGGCGGGACGGAGGGCAGCGGCGGGGGAGGGGGCCGCGTGGAGGACAGGGAGAGGGCGGCGGCCGCCGGGCCCAGGAGGGAGAGCGAGTGGGTGAAACTGGGCCGGTTCTTGCGGAGCGAGTGGGACCTGGAGAGGGAGGGGGGGTGGGGGAGGGTGTGGGAGTAGGAGTTCGGCGGGCTGGAGGCCGAGCGGGGCGCCCGGGCGGGCTTGGGGCTGGGCGGTTTGGCCTGGGGGGGCCTGCGGCCCAGCGTGTGGGCCATGGCGCCGGTCTTCACGCTCAGGACCAGCATGCACTGCGGGCAGGCACAGGCCTGCAGGGGCGGGGTCAGGGACGACGCGGAGAGGGCGCCGCCGGGGTACAGCGCCCCGCCCATTCCGCCGGAGCTCGTCCCGGACACGCCCACCCCCAGCAGCCCGCCCGTGGAGCCCCCGCCTGCCGCCGCCGCCGCCGCCGCCGCCCCCCAGGCGTGGGACCTGGGCAGGGCCCCGGACACCAGCGGGTAGGCCAGGTCCGAGCGGCGCTGCACCCGCCGCCGCCGCTGCGTCTGCCCGTTGACCTGCGTCATGCTCTGGAAGTCGATGAGGTAGCGGAAGCCCAGCGGCGACAGGTCCACCCAGGGCTGCTGCCGGTCCCGCGCCGCCTGGATGGCCACGCCCACCTCCATGTCGTAGGCCGTCCAGGAGCCCGCGTCGTTCTCCCACTCCCACAGCCAGCCCTGCCCCGGGGCCGAGGTCGGGTCGTAGAAGCTCCGCCGCACCGGCCGGAGGGTCCCTGCAGGGGGCAGCAGAGCGAGCGTGTTACACCACGAACAAGGACTACAACCACAGATTAAAGGCAACTGGAAACTACAGAGCCATAACACCGCAGTAAGCGAGAGACAGGGTTCGAACAGTAGATTAAAGGTAACTGGATACTACAGCACCACAACACTACAGAAAGTAAGAGAGAGTTGGAACAGTGGATTAAAGGGAACTGGACACTACAGTACCATAACACTGCAGTAAATCGCAGACAGTTAGAACAGAGGATTAAAGTTAACCGGATACTACAGTGCCATGAGACCGCAGTGAGAGAGGGTTAGGTTAGGTTCGTACGGGCACAGAGGGTAACGGAAAGAAACAAGGCGCTTTAAGGAGCTACACTTCAGCACTCTGCAGGTCCTTGGACACGGCAGCAGGGGGATCACCAAGCACTCAATCCCCTTAAAGTGAGCTAAGCCCCCCCCCCCCCCCCCCACGGATTTCCCAACGCTGAATTTCACTAACACCTGCCGTAACAAACGGCCCGGGACGGGGCTGTCCAATGCTTATCCGAAAAGGGCCGACGTGGGTGTAGGTTTCTGTTTTGGCCCAGCACTATGACGCCTGATTCAGCTAATTCTTTGCTAATCCCAGCCTTCAGACAAGGGCTTGATAAGCAAGACTAGGTTTCACAGTGCTGGGCCAAAAACAAAAAACCTGCACCCACACCGGCCCTTTTCGGATAAGACTGGACACCCCTGCCTTGTAACAACAGCTGGCTCGCTCTCGTGTTACTACAATAATAAACCCTGTCCGTGACAAGGACACGTCTACATTCAGAATTTTAAGAGTGGTAGAGCAATCTAATAAACTGAAATCATAATAAAATAATCGAACTTTTTTTTTTCTCTCTCCAGGCAGTAACTGCGCTGTCTATGGGTCACGATTTCACATAATTCCTTTTCACCAAAACAGCATTTGGCAAAGGCGAAAGTGAAAATCCAGGCCAGGCGGAGGTGGGTCACAGTCCAGCCAATAGGACCAAGGCGTGCTGAGCTGTGCTGTAACCAGGGGCAACTGCTGTGCCTACCAACGCCAGGAAAAGTCCACTGTTTGTTTTCAAATGCAGGGTGTCACCTGCAGGGGGGGCGGGGGGGCAGGGGCTGCCAGCATACAATCAGAAACATCCTTCTGGTAATATAAAAAATAAAAAATAAAAAAAACCCGAAAAAACACAGAAACAGCCGTTTTCTATAAGCAGTAAGTTCTCTCACAGAACCAAGAGTAAGTGCAGATTAAGAATGAAGTAATACCCAAAAACCAGGCCCTCCCCCCCTTCATCAAATGGCCCATTTGTAAATGCGGGACAGGTCGGCATGGGTGCTACCCTTGCTGGCAATTTTAGAAATTTCCAAATTATGCGCTCCACAGGCACGTCCCGGTTCTACTTTCCAGGACACCCAGATGGGCCCTACCGCTGGGGAAGGGAAGCGGGTTCATTTGCATTCATCCCAGTTCAGCCAATCACTGCCATTACTGAACATTCTAATCATCATCGTCCCCGGGGGGGGGGGGGGGGGCTGTGCAGTGCTCCTCACCACGGGAGCCATTTCCTTTTTACCCCTGAGCAAGGGAGGGCGTTAAACAGCAGGTGTCTGTGAAGGTGCACGGTCTTGTGACTAAACCGTGGGTATCTCACAGGGACAGACGCAGACACGGGCTTTCACACCTCCCTGCCTGAGGGCGTTCACACCCCCCAACCGAAAAAACACAGCTTATCGAATTACAAGCCTGAGGATTAATACTACTGTGTGTGAGCGTGTGTGTGAGAGTGTTTGTGTGTGTGTGTGTGTGTGTGTGCGCGCATGCATATGTGTGTGTGCGTGAGCTGAAGGCAGACTCTTTGGGCAGGTGTAGCAGGTGTCTCCATCTGTTTCTTTTCCCTATTGTTTCCACTCTCTATAGCCTACTGACCCCCTGCCCCGCCCCCATGACTGTCAGCCTGAATGTCTTTATTTACCCCAGTGCATGGGAACGGAGTGTATGTGTGTGTGGCTGGCTGGGGGGGGTTCATGCTGGGGGGTGGTGTGGGGGCAGGGGCCGGGAGAAATTTGAAGACAACGTTCTCTCAAGCGTGGTGCAGTGAGACCGGTTTTATGGGCTCAAATCTGTGCAGATTTACTGGTCTTCAAATGACCTGCTGAAGGCCCAACCCAAGAACAGCGCTATTTAACCCAAGTCTGGACAGCAGTCAATGAAGACCAGTGACTCTGTGTACCATTAGCACCACACCCAACCCCCCCCCCCCCCCCCCAAATAAAAAAATCTAATCATCCAAATCTCTCCTTCTCCTCAGGCTCTTCTGCTTCCCCAGTCCTTTCCGCCCATTTAAATGATGACGGATGACCAAAAAATCCACCCCCCCCCCCAGGGGGCCATTGGGACAGTGGTGTGGAGAGGGCAGTGGCAATACGGAAACTTTAAAATTGCAGTGAAGCACGACCGTAGAGGCTGGGGTGGGGGGGTTATAAAATCTGCCCCTCTGCGTGGAAGGCAAGTGAGCACTACCATCCCGCTACTTGCTAGTTTTCTCTCTCTCTCTCTCCCCCTTTTCCTCTCTCGTGACTTTTCTCTCCTTCTGCTTCTCGCACCCCCTCCCTTTCTACATCAAGGAGAGGGGGCCCCACACATGTCTTCTCGCATACGTTGAAGGGGGGGGGGGGGGGGGGGGGGCGGGGGGCAGAATGGGGGCCATGGTCTCTTCTGATTATTACAACAAATTACAACACCTCTTCAGGGGCAGCCCGACTGCTGTAGAAACTGCTTGTAGAGGCTGTGCCGTAGAGCCTGTGCTTGGCTGCACTAGTAGAAGCTGTGTTTGTAGAGGTGAGGCTGTGCTGCAGGGGCTGCAGTGTGGCACTCGGACCCGTTTAAAGTGGTTGCGGGTCGGGGGTCTCTGCCGCGGGCCGGCTTTCGGGCACCGAGCCTCCGAACCGGGACGGGACCAAACGGACCCCACCGGAAGCACACCCAAAAAAGTAAGCCTCCCGCCAGCACAGGACCAGGAGACAGACACACGTACCCCGATCTGCTTTGCTACTACATGACACAAAAGTTTCATCAGTTTTCGCCCTTTTCTTTTCCCTTCTTCCCTGAATCTATCCTTCCACTACTCCCACCCCCACTCCCTCCCTCCCTCCCTCATGTGTTCTGGCTCCACTTGCCCCTCCCTGTCCAGGACTTCTCAAAATAAAATTAAACTTGGTAAAGCTGTCCCTCTGTGCCTGGGCCGGGCCGGCTTTTCCGACGCTGTCATGGCAACCGAAAGACGCCTCTCTGCGTGCGCCGCCCCCACGCGGTGACCTCTGCCCTCTGACCCCGGCTCGGGGTGCAGCTGCGGGGCTGTTTGGGAATCTGTCAGAGGAGGGACGCGTCAGCTGCACGGCCGCAGGTGACAGGCAGCGGTCTGTGGGCCGCCAGGGCGTCCAGAACCACCTGCAGGACCGCTGCCCAGCACTGACTGCTGCCAGGACTACAGACCGCAGCCAAGATTACAGACCAGCACCAAGATTACAGACTGCTGCCAGGACTACAGACCGCAGCCAAGATTACAGACCGCAGCCTAGACTACAGACCAGCACCAAGATTACGGACTGCAGCCAAGATTACACACCCGCAGCCAAGACTACAGACCACAGCCAAGATTACAAACCAGCACCACAGCAACTGACCACAGCCAAGATTACAGACCAGCAGCCAAGATTACAGACCGCAGCCAAGATTACAGACAAGCACCAAGATTACAGACCACGCCAAGATTACAGACCAACACCAAGATTACAGACCACAGCCAAGATTACAGACCAGCGCCAAGATTATAGACCAGCACCAAGATTACAGACCACAGCCAAGATTACAGACCAGCACCAAGATTACAGACTGCAGCCAAGATTACAGACTAGCACCACAACAACAGACCAGCACCAAGATTACAGACCAGCACCATGACAACAGACCAGTATAAGACATTAAAAAATATCATAACCTAAATAAAGGGAGTGCGCTAATACAATCAAGATGGAGCCTGAAGGGGTGGGTCTTCAGTCTGTGTTGGAAGATGGCCGATGACTCAGCTGTCCTGACCCGAGTTCATTCCACCACAAGTGAGGCCAGTACAGACAGGCACCGTAACCGGGAGAAACCAACCACGCAGGGAGGGTGGAGCTAATCGCCTCAGGGTTGCTTCACCGAGAGGTCTAGGGGGTCTAAGGTTTGAAAACCGATCGGAGGTACGGTTGGAGGCACGATCCATTCATTGGCCGGTACGCTGGCAACCAGTTTTTAAACTAGACGTGAGCTTTGACAGTTAACCAGCGAGCAGCCAGGGGAGTGGCTGAAGTAACCACATGTTTGGCAGAACTGAAGACAGTTCTTGCGTCCGCGCTCTGTACTGACACACATTATCATTTCCTTGTTGTTGCGGTGAAATATTGGAGTGTTTTGGCTATGAGGGCATGCAATTTGAACGGAATTGCAATCACTTAATTGTATACCGCAAACCGGAACATGAACCAGTTTCTGTTCGCATGTCTACTCTTTTCTGGCTCTTTCTCCTTTCCCTTCTCGCCGTGAAAGGACAAACACCTTTTTTCTTTTCCCCACTCACAACACCTACAGGCATAACTTCCACACCTTATGCTTACACTTACCCTAAACACAGCCATTACATTACATTACAGGCATTTAGCAAACGCTCTTGTCCAGAGCGACTTACACAACTTTCTTTTTTTTTTTACATAGCATTTACAGTTGGATATATACTGAAGCAATGCAGGTTAAGTACCTTGCTCAAGGGTACAATGGCAGTCGAACCTGTGACCTTCTGGTTACAAGACCTGTACCACACCGATTATACTACACTGCCGCCCCATAGCCTTTCCCAATTCTTACTCATGATTCTCTGTTGACTTTTTTTTTTGCTAAACTTATTTGCAGCCAGAGCAAGAGGGAGACATTACAAATAACGGGCCCTGCTCTCTCTCTGGCTCCTGCTGGAGCACTACACACTTTAACTCTTAAACTCTCCTGTCATCACCATACTGAACACAGACACACTACTACCTGTGTGTGTGTGTGTGTGTGTGTGTGTGTGTGTAAAAGAGAGAGAGAGAAACTGTGTGTATAATGCAAACGTGAGTTCCCTTGCAGTTGTGTGATGTTACAAAAACTTAACTCTGTTGCTGAATCAGCTTATTTCTCCCTTACCCCATTCGGCACCCCGCTCTCTCTCTCTCTCTCTCTCTGTCTCTAATTGCAACCGAATTATGTCCAAAACAACAGCTGCGCACAAAATTCTGCCAGTAACGGGAAAAGAGGGTCCTCTGTTGAAACGCAGCTGTTCTAGAACATCACCACTGACCTGCGGCTTGAACAAAGCGACGAACGCACGTAGCGAGAACCAAACCTCGAAAGTCACTGTTTCCCCCAATCTTACAGCTAACGTCATTGCCTGCTTTCTAAAGTTCTCTTATGAGTCCATATAAGCACTCAAAAGACCAAGGTAGTGTGGTCTAAAAGAGAAGGCCTACTTGGGGCAAGCAAGAAACGTGGCAGCTGCAAGTTTAAATGTAATAATAATACTAATAATAACTTTATTTATATAGCACCTTTCATACAGAGTATTTAGCTCAAAGTGCTTTGATAGATCAACAGTCACACCACAATATTACATTACAGGCATTTGGCAGACGCTCTTATCCAGAGCGACGTACAACAAAGTGTATAACCATAACCAGGAACAAGTATGACGAAAACCCTAGAGATAAGTACCGGTCCAAGTGCAGGGAACAACCGCATAGTTCAACTTGGACCCTGAAGGTTAAACTGATTAACACTAACACAACGAGAACGGCAACAACGCAGTCTATGGACAAAATACAAGTAGTAGTTAAGACAGTTAATGCACTTAAGTCACCTACGAAACAGCTGCCTAGTTACAACCCTAAGCTTACAGTCATTTACAGGGGGGTAGGGAGGGATGGGGACAGGTGCAGCCTGAAGAGGTGAGTCTTCAGTCGTCGCTTGAAATGGGTCAGTGTCTCAGCTGTTCTGACCTCCACGGGGAGGTCATTCCACCATCGTGGGGCCAGAACAGACAGGAGACGTGTTCTGGAAGTGTAGGTGCGAAGAGGGGGAGGTGCCAGGCGTCCTGAGGTAGCAGAACGGAGGGATCTGGCTGGCATGTAGGGTTTGAATATCTTGTGGAGGTGTGCTGGGGCTAATCCCTTGACTGCCTGGTATGCTAGGACCAATGTTTTAATTTTGATGCGTGATATCAGAATAAAACCATATCACCAAATCACAATGAACCATATCACAACAATGAATAAAACAACAAAAAAAATGTAAAATATAAAAAGATAGCACAGTTGGACAGACACAGACAATCTGACCAGAAGACCGTTACCTTCACACAAGATTCAACCTCTATGGATTCCACCCGCTATTACTGCTACGGGATCATTACACCCATCATAACCCTGTCAGCAATATCACATCTTCGTCATCACATGCAAACGGCGATGAGCTATTTCCAGCTTACCGGTGTCTTGCCTGAACTGATGCATGGAGTGCAGGTCAATGATGTAAGGCGAGAGGCGGCTGTCGACTTGGCCCAAGACGACGCTGCCGCCGCGCGGGTCACTTCGAATCACCACTTCGATGTGGTGCGACACGACCGAGCTGTAGGGCCTCCAGCGCCCATGCTCGTTCAGCCATTCCCACACGACCACGGCGGACGCCAGCAACATCGTATCGCTGGGGGGAGAAGACGGCACTGGTCATTCACAAGTCTGTCTTTTTTTTTAACCCTTTTTCCATGGCCCTGTATAGCCTAAAGATTGATATTTACATAGCTCTTGGGAATAAATCTCTCCAGTTTAGCTAGTTCTTCCACTTCGGAAAGGGGAGGCCTGTAATTTGTTATATTCATTAAGTTAGGCTACATTAAATCAAAGCTACACAGTAAACATAAACAAGTTTGTTATTCACCACAACGCATTTAACACAAAGGCCAACGACATCGTGATTTTAATGAAAACGTCAATCATATATGAATTTGTTGGACAACTTAAGAATTAACAAATAATTTGGCAATATACTCAGAAACTGTTCCAAGTCATTCTTATGTGAAACTTACAATGCTATCTTATTTACTGTTATTCATTAGGCCATGCGGTTTTTATTTATTTATTGCAAATCGGATGCATGTAAATTTAAGAACGCGTAACCTCGTAGTATAGGACAATCTGTGGGGTGTATAGTCCACACATAACAGTGTAACTCAACACCACGATAAGTACTGCGACTACCTGTGACTCATTCAAGTCGTCCACAAAAGAAAAACTGGTTGAGCCGGCCTGACGAACGATACTCTACACATATTCATCCGAATAAATATTAAATATTTGGCGAACACAGTGGTTGGGTGGCATTTCATATTTGCGACTCTAGCCGGTTATTTCTCGCAGGCAAACGAGACTTGCACCTTATCCCACTGTCTTGACCACCACTCACTTGGACGGTATCTGTATATGACATGCACTTGGGCCTAGCTCGGTTCTACAGTGTACGAATGTGTCTTTCAACTAAGTTGTTGTAATGGTGACACAATCATAACATGTAGCAATGATTTTTGCATAGATGGGCTATGTGCAGTACTTGTGATGCATAGCCTAGCCTACTACATGAACAATAGGACTAAGCATAGCCTTCCAGTTAACGCATGATGCAAAAGAAAAGAAGCAAGTAAGGTAGATATGCAACCAGAATCGAACTACGTCAGTAACTCTTTTCTGAAGTCCTAGTTAGATGTCGAAAATCATAAATGAAGCGAAATAATAACACCCCGTTTATATCGGGGGACAGACGCGGACCAACCTCTGTACAAGAACGTGCGTTAGTGCTATTCGTTATGACTGGACGTATTCACGTAGCTATGCATTCAAATCCGTATTCTTGTCTTTTTCATTTATCAACGCTTGATCTCAAATTATTATGTTTTCAGTTAGATAGACCAGGCCTACCACGCATCGCTATCTGTAAAAATAATCGAATACACATGTAGCCTACTCGCCAGATGGTTGAATAGCCTACATAATTGAGCATAATCACCAGTTGCTTTTGGTCCTTGTTGTCAAAGCGGGTTTTCTGTCAATAAACGAAGCCAATCTTGTCAGTCTGTCTGGTTTTCAGTTTGTCCGTCCAGTCGCTCCATACGGAAGGATTGTAATACACTTTCACAATAACAAATACGAGGACAACTGAAATAAAACGCAGATATTATTTCTTTCCCAAGCACCAGCTGAACGTAACGGGATTTATGGGTCGTGTATTCCTGCGAAAATCTGACTCTTTTTCCCTATGCCTCCATTAAAATGGCACCGAGAGGCAATAAAAACGACCCATTTTTACGGTGCGGGGCTCGTCTGGTATCGTTTCTGTGTCTTATTTCACAATTTCATTATTCTGTATTCCTAAACCGGAATCCATTTCACCGCTCTCTCAGTTCTCCTAGCTAGCAGAGTCTGATGTTAAAAGTGAGAGTTATGGTAGGTCCGTGCCTTTGCGTTCGCTCGGCCCACTGTCACGCCCAAACCAGGCAAATTAGGATACAGCTAACCAATCACGCATAAGACACGCCCCTCTCTTCCACAAAAACCCCGCCTACTGCACATTAAAGATGAGGCGCATCTGGAAGTGTTGTTAATAGTACGAGTCGTTACAATCTACAGTATGCTACCTCGTTGATACAAGATATACACGATTAAGAATTAACTCTTTTAAGTCCAAGTCTCTCCTGTTTTACACGAACAGATTCGTGCCATTTCATATTCTAACTGTTTTGAGTTAACGCCTGTCTTAATTGCAGGGATATTACACTGATCAAGCTGATCAGTCAGCTCAATTCCCTCTCTTGGCTCCAGGAACGATCCGTTTTTGTTGCACGTAGAAATGTTGCAAGGCATCCCTCCAAAAGAACACAAATGGATCACATTCCACACAGAGGCAGTGGAGTGACCTGAGCCTGTGGTACGAATCACCTGCCTCAGCTTTGATCTATAACCAGTTATAACCAGTCCGCTTATAACCAGTGGAAGGTCAGGTTACTCTGTCTGGAATGTGGCCGCTAGGAAATTGGGTGTGGTATTTATTCACGAGAGCGCACCAGGTCCTGGCCATTGACCGGTACTACCTTACGATTACCCCTCAGGTGCACTGGGGGTGACCGACCTGTTATCCAGCACGATCGTAACTGCAAATCTATGCAGAAAATGAGGGCAATTCAGAGCTGAGGCAACAGGGCAAAGGCTCGAGATACAGTCCAAATGCAGAGACAGTGATTTTTATATTATTTTGTATTAAATCCATATTTTTGTAACAAGCATTACTGTATGTAACCTTTGGTTAAATAGTTCATCTTTTGATTCGATTGTAAACAATACTTTGCATTTATATTTTGGGCAATTTAATACGAACTGATCGTGCTATGTTTTTTGTGTTGTTATATATTTATTCCATTATGTTTGGAAAAAACTGTTAGATGCATTTTAATGTATGAAATGTGCTATGTAGCCTAAATTAGGATATTATTATTCGTTTGCTCTCCAGTTGGGTTGTTATAACTGTTTATCATACAGTGAGTTGGCTTCCAGCCGACCTTAGAATTTATTATAAAGGCAATAGTGCGATGTAAGGGAAGAAGTTTAGGGAGTGCGCGAACTCATCCGTTTAACTGTCGGTCCGTGAACTCGAGCAGCGATTGGTTTTTGGCTTTATCTTGGTAGCGATACTTGCCCTGATTCGTCACTAAATTCTTGGTAGCGATACGGCCGCTGCTAGGCCAAATCATTCCAATTTTTCGATATATGAGCTCTGATTTGGCCATACCAAGCAATTCTAGGTAAATACAAAATATTTAACTTGATTCGAACACACTCACACAGTCTAGATTGGGGTAAATAATATTCAACTAGGTTCTTCACTGTCGTCGTTATCATCGGAACCTGCCGCGACGCGTTTAAAACTGAGAAATGGACCTTAGAGACGCAAAGATGTGATTGGTAAGAAATGGACGGACGGAACGAGTCCTGATTGGTAAGAAATTAACCGCAGAGATGGTAAGATTGGGTTGGTAAGAAATGGACGTGGTACAGCACGTGATTTGAAAGAAATGGAAGCAAAAATGAAACTCGAATTGCGTGATTGGCTGGGTTGCAACTCCGTGAGCATTAGTGAAGAAATCGTAAATGACGAACCTGAAGCATTACATTACATTACATTCATTTGGCAGACGCTTTTATCCAAAGCGACGTACAAGAAGTGCATTTTCATGATCGTAGACAACTGCTGAACACGGGTTCAGTAAGGCACAAGCTTATTCTCTCAGGAAATAGAAAGCTAAATGACATTCCAAACGGACCAGAAAGCTGTGTCGGGCAGATAATGTCGATCAAGTCTATTTTAGCGAACCAGCCACTTTTAATATGTCATGATCACTTTTCCAGCGTATTCGCGGTCAGATCTGTACAAATGATTATGTGCGTCCTCACAACATACCTTCGCAGAGCCCGGATAGCTCAGTCGGTAGAGCATCAGACTTTTAATCTGAGGGTCCAGGGTTCAAGTCCCTGTTCGGGCGTATGCTTTTTTCCCCTTTCTCCACTAATGCCGAGTTCACACAACACTATTTTTACCCCGATTTTCCTGCACGACTCTCCTAAGGTCACTCCACTGACTACGGCTTGCTGCCAGGATCAGATTCAAAGTCCTGACCATCGCCTACACGGCAGCCAACAGGACATCCCCTGCCTATGTACAGGACATGATTCAATCCTACACGCCAGCTCAACCACTCCACTCCACTGCAGCAGGGCAACTCGCACCCCCTGCCATCCGGGTGAATGATTCTTGCTTGTTCCGACCACGGAGCTTCTCCGCCCGAGCTCCGCAGTGGTGGAACGAACTCCCTGTTCCTCTACGGACCACTCAGTCATTGCCCATCTTCCACCGTGGTCTGAAGACGCATCTCTTCAGACATCACATGGAATAACTATCACCACTCTGCAGGGCACTCCCAATCTAAAATCAGACTTATTACATATTCTTCCACTTAGTTCCTGCAGCACTTTCTTGTTACACATGTACCTCCACCCAGCACTTATATTACGCTCGCATCATTATCTTGGGTTTTAGTAATCTGGCAGACTTTATTTTAGGCTACATGTAAAAGTGATCGCCCAACGTGGGGCTCGAACCCACGACCCTGAGATTAAGAGTCTCATGCTCTACCGACTGAGCTAGCCGGGCACCTTGACATCCTTAAGAAATAAAGCAAAGAAAAATGTTCCTTCATTTAAACACATTGTACTAATGACTCTTTCTGTCTTGGACCATAACAGTAAGCATTTAAAAGCAAAATACTTACACTCTACCGTTAAAAATTTTATGTGTTCCCCATTTCGCGTTTTAGTTTACCAACGCTCTGAAGGGTTCTGGTGCACGTGCCACTTAAAGTACATCGTGTAACATTATTTTGTATACACTGCCATCGTCTGGCAAAATATAATATTACTCTACAAAGGTCCAGCAGAAATTACATACCAGAAGGTGTCGCTGTCGGCACACTAATCTCATAAATAATAGCATCTGAAGAAAAACACGTTTTCAACGTACAAAAATTCCTGGATAGCCTACTCACCCGTACAAAGCACTGTCTATAAATCATTAATTCAAACTTGCGTAATCTAGGCCTGCCATTAAAAATATTGATCATCAAAATTTGGCTAAGTTACAAGAAACAATCATGGCTATCTTAGTTCACAAAAATTAAACAAGCTGTATTGCACAGCAGTGCTACCCAATGTTTCCTAAATTATTTCAAGAAGCTTGGCCCTGTGTTTTCTTTTTTTATTTTACCATGAGGTTAACGAGTTATAGTTAACATAGTTAACGAGACTACCTTAATTTATTTGTCTGTACGCTTTTGATGATTTAGATCGCTGCCTGTATATAGTTGTTGCGGCAGCTCTGCGGAACAAGCCCCTGGTTGGGCGAAGCCTGTAATAGCAGTCCAAGGTTTTAGGGCGTACATGTAGTCATGTAGGTGTCGGGAGTCATGAACAGGGTTTGGTACCCAATCCTTGTAGCAGACAATGGTTCCCATACGACTGGTAATGATATCTACCGGACCAAATCGTAACGCAGATTTCGGTAGTTAATTTCGGTGTCATTTATAGCCAACTAACGTTATACACTCCCTGTGTTGACTCGTTAGCCATCTTGCCAACGCAAAACTTGGTCAAAATATCGAAAGCGGGATTGTCTAGTGTGTGGCTGTATTTTACCCATGATGATTCAAACAATGGGACGTGCTTTTGCAATAAAAAATAAAAATAAATATACGTTATTTAATGTCCTCCTTTGCTCGTTGTTTTAAACAAGGTAGAATAGCCTACCGTTTCAGTTTTGAAGCGTTGTGTCAGCAATGGTACAGTCAAAATGTGAACAATATCCATCCCTAGTCCCGAACGATATGACGTGGGGTTTGCATGTGAAATGACAGCCCAGAGAATGGTCTTCAGAAATATAAATGAGCTTCTCAAAAAGATTATGCAGCTGTAAACGCAAAGGTTTTTTGGCAATTATTAATTAGCAAGTAAGCTAGCTAGCTTCGACACAAACCAAAGATGGCGGCCGCAAAGTTTCTAAAAACGTGTGCACTACAGTATGTCCATTTTGCGTGTATAGGCCTATCCGATGTTGTTATTGGCTGATGTAGCTAAATGTCCAATGGGGAGAATCATTGATTGTGGAACTGGATTATTTGTGATGATGTAATCGACAAGAAAAATAAGAACAAGCTATACAAGAATTAGAAGGAAAAAACTTGGACTATGGGGCTTCATTGGGTGGAAGTGTGAAGTTGTTTGTGAATTATGTGTGTTTACGACTCCTTAAGTACATTAACTTCTGTACCATCTGACCTCACGTAGAGTATGTGGTCATTGTGGTTGTTTCTGTAGGAAAACCCAGAAAAAATACCAAACTCTCGGTGCTGTATAGGTATGGGGCATACTGCCCCACACATAACTTGGCAGGATGTCATACCTGCCATCCCAATAAAACAGCACACATGCGCCACCAGTTATACCCTCAATGATTAATTACAACAGCTTGTCAGCAAATGTCAATATGCTCAGTAGTGAAATGAGTTGTAAAAAGTGAACTGTCAACAAAAGATAAAATGTAAGCACCAAAGGAGATCGTGAAAAATTATTGGAGTAATAATAATGCAATGATATCCGACTGTTTGATTAATTCAGAAACTTGTCAATAGAACAGGACAATCAACAAGCATTTCACAATTATGAATATTAACAGCAAAAACTTACATTTTAAGGAGGCTACAGGTGTTGACTGAATGCAGTCATATTTTAATCGGGCTGGTGTAAATTCAATATAATAATATTCCATAAAGAAAGGTCAAGTCAGAAATAACCTTAAGGTGTTACCAAAACGTAGACTATAACAAAAAAATATAACGGGTTTTTATACCGTCTCTACCATATGTTTCTTGTGATGTCAGTTCTATACGATATGGCATGTCATAGTTGAAATGATCGGCGGAGCCTACGCGTTCAGCAACCACCTGCAGCCTGTGAGACTGGCATCTGGGTTTGACCCATTTACTGGAATTACCTTCAGTAATACTTTGTTTATCTCTACGTCTCAGGCTAATATAGCCACGGTGCAACATGAACATCTTGCCTGTCACCTCACCTGTAGTCACGTGCTGTAGCCACTGAAGTCGTGGGACTTTAAAAAAAAAACACGGCGGGGTTCACAAACATCTGCACGTGTCATATTGCCCATTTGAGCTTTCCTTAAGAGAGAAAACGTTCTACATAATTTCCTAATAATCTGACGTTATATTGAGCCTGTCTGTATAGTGGTGTATTTTGTTTCTTTATTGCAGCTAGTCATCAACAGTGTAAAAGAGTTTAATCTAAACCTATACGTCACTTCCCATTAAATCACGATTATGGTGATATAATTTAATATGTAGGATGCCATAATACACATATCACCTGATTGCTCCGCCCGTGAACAATGTGATCACCTTTCAGATTTCAATGTCGAGAATGACCCGTCCATACGTGCAGTCCATGCGGCTGGAGACGCCCGGAGACACCGTGAGCAGCCTTGGCTACGATTCGCAGCCAAGACTCCGCCTCCCTGTTTCACATCGTCTCCTCTTATTGGCACAGAGCGGTGTGCACTGCTCGGCTCTAAGTCCCTGCGACGAGTCCAGTCTGTGCTCTATCGTAGACTAGCCTGCACACTCAGCCGCTTCGCTCTCCTCCCTCTGTTGAAACAGTCTCCCAGAACCCGACCGTCATGACTTCTGCATGAACATCACACAACTAAATGTGGGACGACCTGCACGAATCTGTTCAACCCTGGAAATTCAGACAATCCTAAATACTGAGCCTCGCAGACAGTGCTCCTGCCTGAACACCGAGCGACTGAGTGGGCGCTACTGGACTACTGCAGCTTGCGACTCGCAAGAAAGCTTTCCACCTGCACAAGGCTTGCATGACCATCACGAAGGTAAGAAGCCGCGAGCCGTGGTTAAATTGATTTGGACTTGGATCAGATTGGACGGTCCTCGCTTCGCGTGCAAATCCACCGTCTGAATTGGTTCATTGTATGATGATGTTTGTTACGTGGACGGCTTGGCTATCGCTTTGTCATTTCGATATGGTTTGCTCTTGAAGGCTGAGACAGGTAGGCTATTGGGCGCGTGCTATCAAAAAATCTGAATCGCGATTGGCGATATGTATTTTTGTGTCCGTTGTTACGTTCTATTTTTTGTGCAGCAGCTGAATGTTATTTTGCTGTCCTGTCAAATCTGTTAGCCTAATACAAGTAAAACTCCTTATGGGTATCGGACGCCATGCACGTGTATTTGAAGTGCATATGCCAGGAATCGTTTCTCTGAGCAAGGTTCAAAGATCCGTCCGAAACGTCATATTGCCAAGACAAATACCAAGGTTTTCCTTAAACACACACACTAAAGCAGGTAGGTAAGCCACCGTCTCCTTTAGTCTTTGAAGGCAGAAGCATTTTCTTTTTTTTTTTAATAAAAAAGAAAAGTTGAGTTTAAAAAGTGGCGATTGAAAGCTAAAAGCTCTGGACTGAAGAAAATCAGATACGAATGTCAATTGACAACGAAGTACAGTAACGCATGTATGTGTTCAAGATGGACATTTAAAATAATTGACCATTTTAGGGAAATGACTTTGATCACAGCCTTTCAGTTGGGATTCCAGAAACCCGCATATCTTCTGGGCTACTCTTGTTTTGAGTGAAACGCAGAAGCGTTTGAGATAATCAGGGTTTATTGTGGATTGGAAGGGAAAACAAACAGGCAAACAGGCGCAGGTGTTTAGATGCAAATATAACCTGTGGCTCAAACATAAATATGGCATTAGCAAAACCCAGTGTGTGAGTGGCATAGATTCATTCCCCACATTCATCGCCAGCGGTTTGGTGGGGGCTCTTGCGCAGGTGAGGGAACGCGCGCGAGCAAGTCGGGCGCGTGGAACCATCGGTGTCATATTCCTTGTGTGTTCGAGTATCGCCTCAGGGCAGATAACTGCGAGCTTTTGCACCACGTAATCCATGCTTCTCTCTCTCTGTACTTCTGTTTGCAAAGCCCCGAACCCCTCCCTACTGTCAGCGATTTGTGATTGTAAAACCATCGCCGAGGTCAGTGAGTGTTCTGCGATCATAAACGCTGTTAACACAAATCGGGTTCTCGTAATCTCCGTGGCGGCAATAAGGAACTTTTACACTACGACTATTGGCAGTACAGTGATTCACTCCTATTGTTTTATTGCAACTGTATTAGGTCAGCTTGTTGCTTTCATTACTTTCAAATTGCTTAACATGCATAAGAGTCGAACACTCAGCTCTGATTAGTTATTATGAAACAATACTATTGAGTAGCCTATTATTTGAATATTTATTTTCAGCATATTGCACAAGAAGGGAAGAATCAAAGTGAGAAATCACATTTGAGAAATGCAGTAGGATTTACAATGTGTACTAGGTGTCAAGGTCCATCAATGATGCCTTGTCTGATTGGCCAGTCTATGAAGAACAAACAAGCTATCAAACTTCACTTTGCCACTGGGGAGTGTTGAATGTTGACATCAAAAGAATGGACTTGTTATGCTCCAGTTGGGTGATTGATTAAGAGTTAAAAAGAATATCAAATACCATGACCCTTAGATAGGTTAATCTAACGGTGATTAGCTAGACTAAATCAAACATAGTTAGGTTTCACTATACTTTTATATCTCTTTTTAAAATGAATCCCAAGTTCATTTTTATGAGCATTAATGCTAGATTGGCGATATAGAATGACTTGTGCTTTTGTTCATTTTTATTGTTGTTAATCCTGGATTAACAATTTTTGGAGGCACCAAGCAATTCTGTCACTTTTTAAAATATATATATTTTTAAACTATTCCTAAGAACGGCACAACCACACTTAAAGGGTTTGCACAAAGTGTCCCGATTGGCCAGTGCAGTTGTTCTTGTGCCACACCTTCAGCTCATTAGAGGTAGAATCTACTTACCTGATCCTGTCACTGCATACACAGTCAACTTTCCAGTGTTAAATTCAATCTAATACAGGTCCCTATTAGACTCATATGTACTCTGCCCTACTTGAGCTGTCAGACCAGGGCTCTGTCATTCCTGTAGGATTTGAGAAAACATATTCAGGATCAGCAATATTTCCGGCAGGATTATACACATCATCTTTCGCAAGAATGCTCAAGCTCAGTTGCACATTTACGGACTGTGATCATGCACTGTGGTTGAAAAGGCAGTTGAAGAGCACCGTTGCAAAATGTGCTTGCCACTTTTCGACCAGGTGCTGTGTCAATCTGTGCACCTCTCTGGAGGTGTTTGGGATTAGGAATTATGAAACGTGTCAAGGCTCTCTCTGCTCCGCTGCCTGGTTCGTTAAAGTGGCTCAAGCACCTCAGGGCACCTGGGAGTCATGCCAAGCAGCCCACGATGCACCACTGCCCAGGCAAAGCGACTATCTATGGTGGCAGTCAGGATAGGAGGGTTTCAGTATATATCCCAACGCTGCATCAGCCTTAAAACTGAGGTTACCTTCACAGTCGTTCATCTGATTTAATTTCGGTTCAGCGCACCAAATATGGACCCACAATGCACCACAAATCAGCTGGATGGGGAACGGGGTGCACTGGTCTCAAGCCCAACAATGGAGTCTCACAGGACACAAGTGGCAGTACGAAACACCGTGCCCTTACCTGCACAAAATAAACTGAAGAGGAGCTTGGCTGATGGGAATCCTCCATCCAGGGGCGCCACCAGGGATTTTGGGCCCCAAGAAACGATCTCACATTGGGCCCCAGCATCCCAGGCCACACCATCCCTGCACAATTACAGCAAAAAAAATTTTTTTTAAGGGTAACTCTGTAACTCTCTCTGATTTGCCTTTATTTGTATAAAGTGGAACAATTACATAAGGAGGCACAGAAGAGAAGTCCAGCCAGTTAAGAGGCAGTTTCGCTGAGAGGCGCTCCTAAATTTGGTGAACCCAAGGGGTGGCAACGTCCCTAGTAGAGTGAGCCCCCACGCCAGCCATAGATCTTGCATCTGCAATCTTGTCCCACGCACGGACGAGACACAGCTCCTCACCTTATCTGCAAAGCAAACAAAGAGACGTTCAGATTCTAACATCCCTGGTGTTGGAAATACTGCTCCTCCGAGCTCAGACTTGGCTACACCTCCCCCAGTGATTTAAGAAGGAAAGAGGTTCTCAAACCGAGCTCTTTATCACCAGGACAGTGCCTTAGGATTTAATGCACTATTGAGCAGCAAAGCAACCATAGGGCCTACCCTCCCTAAAACCCCGAATGCGACATGCTCCATGGAGGAAACTGACTGGGGGAAGGGAAGGGATTCACAGTCTTATGCCGACCCTAGCGTTTTCAAAAAGGAAGCCGAGGGAGACTCGCCTTTCAAAATAAAAGTCCTGGCAAAGGTGAGTGAGAGAGCCCACGCCACCAGCGCATGCGACACCGGCGGTGAGCGCTGCGGTAACTCCCGAAAGAGTCAAAGGTGCGACGTGGGCCGCCGGAGGACCCGTACGTGTCCAAAAATCAGTCCGAGGCACTCCCGCCTCACGTCCCAATTTGAAATGAGAGCGCCTGTCGTCATGGCGTCACACGGCTGTTCTTCCCCCCGCAGGGCAAGCAGTCCTGCGTCACGGAGGCGCTGGTGATGCAAGGCATCGCTCTGTAACTCCGGTGTACCGCCCGGCCCGTCCAAACATCTGGCACCCGGCATAAATGTGAGCTAACACGTCTCTCACGTGCGCACATGCAAGTGCATTTTTATTGTGTCGGGTGCATGTTCCGGCGTGATTGCTCATCCCAACAGGCACCTATTCACAAAGGGGTGAAGGTGTGATCTCACCTGGAGGAGGAGAAGGAGTGGAGAAGCTAAGAGAGAGAGAGATGGCTCTCCTTTTTGAAGTTCCCTGCATTTTTTATTTTTGTTGGTGTGGTTTAGCTTTTTTGCTTCGTTTGTGGTTAATTCACAATGGTGAACTTCCTTCTGAAGATCCTGTCCTGTGATACAAAACAAGAACTCAGAAGCCCTTAGTGCATTGGAAGACACTGTTTAATGCTATTATCATGGGAATTGCAGTTTTATATCCATTAAAACCAAGAAAGGGCCCCATTGTCTTTACACATTTCAGTTTTTTTCATTGTGGACTTCAATTCCCATCAGCCACTATTTGTAGTACATTAATTATTGCTGCATTCATAAAATCTTGATATCTGAAACAGAGTGCCATAATAAAGCGTGCTGAAGCTCATAGACCTATATCTAAATGCAAAGAATGGTATCTGCTATGAATGAAAGGTAAATTCCGCCATTGAATTAAGCTCTTATAAAATACATCGTATCATTGGTGGTCCTACATTTGAGACGTTTTCATGGTTTCCATTATTATTACCCCCTGAAAGCTGTCAGCTGTCACAGTAAGTGGAAAGATGCGCTATAGATGCGTAGACAAACACAGCGCACAGCGCGTAATCCGACTGCAAACACAGGCGCATGCACTGCACACAGGTGCGTTAGAGACTCTTGAGTAGACGGTGAAACATTCACAGAACTACACAAAAAAAAACCGGTAGAAAAACCGGAATCCTTGCCAAAGGCCAAACCAGATGTTTCACAGTCAAAACAGCGCACCGCCTAATAATCACGAACTCCAAAACAAAACCCAGTTCGGCTAATGGTGTCTTTTTTTCAGAACCTGCCAAACCACTGCTGGGTCACTTCCAGAGTCTGCTATTAGGCCCGTGATGTGTGTGTGATTACAGAGCGGGTCAAAGTCCAGACCTTTACAGTCCAGATCTGGAAAAGGCTCTCGGCTTTCAGCCTAAATTACACCCCCCGTCCCCCAATCCCTTTGAACCCCCAGCCAAAGCTGTCCCTTCCCCAGGGTATTTGCTTTTTGACCTGTACTCACTGGCCAGTGGGAAGCATCTCATAACAAGTTGGGGGGGGGGGCGGGAATGGGGGGGTGCACCATCATTTAATATGAAAGAGATTTAAGTATCCCCACCCCCACTTCCCGTGTCTTCTAAAGACAAAATGTGGTTATTTTCAGTCTGTGGCTCAAGGTCACTGCTGATAAGCCAATGAGACGGCCACACCTGCTCCTTCAAATGACATCACCATCGGAGCGACACGTCCTGCATGTGTGCGTCTGCAAGGCCCGGTTCGTAGAGGCCTAGACCATAGCTAAGCCACAGCATGGCAGGTGAACCCTGGGTTTATCATGTTATCATGAATATTAACCAGAATTGAGTTTCCATTGATTTAAAAAAAAAAAAAAGGAACTTGATATGCACCCCTCCCCCCACACTGTAGCTGTGTGTTGGTTCCACCATGAATCATTAAGTTTTATGGGAGAGAGGCATTTAGTAATTTGTGACTAATTTACTCTGCATCATAAATGCACACTTACTGTATTCAATGCTGTTGGTTGCCAGATTAGTTTCACAGATTAGTACCACAGAGAAAAGTTATTTTACGATGAACACGTCTGATACACATCTGCATATTTTTTTTTTATATTCTTGGGCTCTTTAAACATTTTAGGAGCCAACTGAGTTTTTGGCCAAAATGGTTCCATTTTCCGAATATTTGCTTATGTTCTAATGGACTCAGCTTCCTGTTGAGGCGCCTCCGTGTTGCACAACTGATAGATATTTGTGAGGAGTTGTATAACGTAGGTTTAGGGACAGTCATGATGTTGCTTCGGGAGACGCAGCGTCTGATTTGGCTGTTATCCCATCTCGCAAAACACCCTTTATCAGGCTGAGACAAGTCACAGTCTCACAAACCGGGCCTTTCCAGGGTATCTATAATGACAAGATATCTCAACATAATAGTTTACACACACGCATACACACACACACATACACGTATACACAAACGCACACAGAAACACACATGCAAACACACACACACCACACACATGCGCACAAACATAGACAGACACACACAGAGACATACAGACACGCACACATGTGCACTCTCACACAGAAACACATGCACACACAGACAGACACACACAGAGACACAAAGACACATACACTCTCAAACAGAAACACACACAGACACACGCACACAGACACACAGACACACACACACATGCACACATAGACGCGTACCCTCTCACACAGAAACACACACACACATGCACACACACACACATACACTCTCAAACAGAAACACACACGCACACATGCATACACAGACGCACACACACACACACACACATGCACATACACAGACACACACACACATGCACACACACACACACACACACACACACGCATGCTCACAGTGAGTGGGTGAGATTGTTAGTCAGTGGGAATGTGGGTGTGTCGGACTGCTGGAAGTGTGGGCTGTGAGACATGCCAATCCATGCCCTGCTGGAGGGGGATTTACTGCTCGTGACTGGGACGGGAACACCTGGCAACCCTCCAGCACCCCCCGACCCCCGACCCCGAGCCCCCAGGACCAGAGCCCTGCTGCCCTCTGCACTGAGAGAGAGAGAGGGAGAGAGAGAGGGAGGATAGAGAGAGAGAGATAGAGATAAAGACGGGAATGGTGTTAAGCTTTTTTTCTTGGCTCAAGTGTTTACATTATTTGCTTCTTAAACTTAAACTTGGATAACTTGTAACATGACAAGTGGACACATGGACTTGCGTAATAGTGGATTTCACACTACTCTTTATATATTGGCTTTGTATTCGCTTTTTTTAATTTTTTTTAATTCACAATTAAAATGTTCCTGACCAAAACTTCCCTCTTTCCCCGTGCCTACATGCAGCTACTGATATTTCTGTACTGTAGCCTTTCAAAACAGGATTTTATTTTTTTGTGAACAATTGTTTTATTTTACAACATATAGAACATGCACAGAGTGCACTTGTTATGAGCAAAACAGGATTTCAGAAAGATACTGCAGGCTGTCTGTATGTTTTAGACATGTGTGTACATGTGCGCTTGCGTGTGTGTGTGTGTGTGTGTGAGTGCGTGCATGTGTGTGTGTTCGCGCATTCCACCTTTAACACCGGGAGGGGAGGTATGAAATGTGTAATGGGTTGTCAAGACCAGGAGCCTTTGGCAAGTGCAATAAGAATTCCACAGGGAAGTGAATCTCAGAGGGTTATAGCCCTGCAGTTCTCTCAGATGGAAGGGTAGCTGCAGTGTGCAGTGAGCTTGCAGGTCTGTGAAACAGCAGGGGGGCTATATTTATATTTTATTTAAATGAAGTATGTATTAAGATTAATAATGATTGATAATCATTTCAGCCAATATTATGGAGAATAATACTGAGTAGTAATATAAAATAATATTCATTTACAACATAGAGTAATGTAGGGATATACAAGGATAGTTACAGATTTTTATAGAGTACTATAAAGCTATGATATTGAATAATATATCAGGAATATAAAGTTGTATATTTGGAGTATAGATTTAAGGTAAAATGAAAAGCAGCTACTACAATCAGTGCCTCAGTCTGATTGGATGATCCTGCAGGTCAAAGGTCAGCGCCTGTTAGAGGCACGCCCACATTTCTCGCCGGCACTCTCCGGCCGCGCTGACCGGCCTGTTCCCGCCGGCTCTCCTGTCCCGGGGGAATCCTCGCGGGACACTTCCCGCTCGCGTTCCGCGCTCTGCCAGACAGGAGCCGACGCGCCGCATCCCACGGATCGCGTCCCCGTTCGGATCGCGTTCCCGTTCGGATCGCGTTCCCGTTCGGAGCTCGTAAAACACGGCAGGCGACTGGCCGTTTGCCGGAGCTGCAGAGCCCATGTAAAAAAAAGGGGGGGGGGGGGGGGGGTTGGGATTTGGGGTTAAACACTGACCCTGTGTCTCGGGACGGGGAGGCCAGCAGACAGCCTCTCACTGTACCGTCTGAACCTCCACATTCCCCACTATATACCGTAAGCAGAAATTAAATGCGTCCTCCTGTTGGGGATCCCAGACTGGGGTCCAGTGACACCCCCCCCACCACGTACACGAAGGCATGTGCAAATGTGCAAAGCATGCTGTATTGTTTAGGAGGGATAGGGCTGTATCAGAGTAAGTTGGGGATATAGGGATGTGGTAGGAGTAGAACGGTGCATAAAGAGTATAGGGGGTGTAAAGGGTGTAGGGGTCTGTAAAGGGTATAGGGTGGTATAAAGGTTATAGGGGTGTATAAAGGGCATTGGGGTGTGTTAAAGGTATAGGGCTGTGTAATGGGTATAGGTGTGTATAAAGGGTGTAGGTTAGTAACCGGAGTGCTCACCAGCCTGTCTCCACCCCTGTGTTCCAGATGTCATGGCGTCCTCAGTACCGCAGCTCCAAGTTTCGGCACGTGTTCGGAAAGCCTGCCACCAAGGAGCACTGCTATGACGGCGTCCCCATCACCAGGAGCGTCCAGGACAACCAGTTCTGCGCCGTCAACCCCTGGTTCATCGCCGTGGTCACCGAGTGCGCTGGAGGCGGAGCCTTCCTCATCCTCTCTCTTAACCATGTAAGACCATCCTCTAAGTACTCCTGTTATACTCTCTCAGCATTAAAGACTATCCTCTAAGTAGTCGTGATATACTCTATTCACCATGTAAGACCATCCTCTAAGTACTCCTGGTATACTCTATTCACCATTAAAGATCATCATCTAAGTATGCCTATTATGCTCTGTTGGTCATGTGAGACCATTCTCAAGCAGTACTGTTATACTGGATTTAGTGCTGTGGTTATATCCAATGCCTTGTGCTGCTGATATTGCTGTGTATCGACGGCAGCCGTCACCATTGGCTGTGTCACTGGGCAGAACCTTGACCATGTGAACAATCTCTCCTACATTATAGCCGTATATATATCTAAGCAGAAGGTATAATGTATTTGTCTACAGTTGAGTAATGGCAGGTCTTAAAAATTGCAACAAGCGTACACAGTGGGTCTGCGTTTCGCTGTCAAAATGTGGGAGATTTGCAACCGTACCTCATCCTGTTCCTCCATTAGACATTCTTAGAAAAGTTATTTCGCTCTCAAAAATGGAAATTCTATAAATAATGCTGTTTTTTTTTTTTTTTTTTTTTTTTTTTTTTACGGTCGTGATTATGTTTAGTGTGCCGATTAGTGGTATCTCGGTTTGAGCCGCTCGAGCGTCGCATTTCAGACGTGGGGCTGACCGGGGAGATATCTTCACTCGCACGTCAGCACAATTTATGTCTTCTTCATTTTTCTCAGACTGGGGAGGACTGATCAAAAGAATGCCTCTTTTTTTTTTTGTCTCTCTCTCTCTCCTCGTGGCTTCGTGTGTCTGGTCTTGGCCTTGCTGGGGAATTACGTACGTCTGGAGGAATGGAGGGGCCATTTAAGCCTCGGCCTGTCTCAACCCCTCTCCTGGAATGAATGAAGGAGATGAAGGCTGAAAATGACTAAGCCATTGTTCCCTTTCTCACACACACACACACACACACACGCCCAACGCTCTCCTCTTGTCTAATGAATTTACGACCCGGCTCCTGATCACCTGTAGCTCAGGACCCCTCGGCTGAGGTCGTACTTTGCCCCCCCCCTCCCCGGTTTCAACACCCACCCGAGACTCTCGAGCACGGTCCCCTTCTGGAGTGATGTCATCATCCGCAGTCTAACTCCAGACACACCTTGCCAACATCCCGAATTTCCCGCGATGCCAAACGATTACCTCAGTGCTCACAACGTTGTATGAGCACCTGCAGGGTTTGACGTCTGCACTAACGGTCAACTGCGGAATCATTCGCTGGCACGTGTATCAGAGACTTACGTTTTAACCGTCTAGATAGGGTGATCGCCTAGCAGCAATCTCTGATAATCAGCGTTAGATTTTATGGATCGGTGTCGGACTAATCGGAAGGAATGAGCACTCGGCAAACAGAATTTCACTTTTTTAATTTTTTTATTTTAACTGGCTCCCGTACATTCATCGACCTCAGAGTGCATTAATCCCGCTCAGCTGTGTGCAAATTTCTCGTCGCCGTTGCTCAATAGGGCTCGGTCTGTTATAAGAGCACAAACACACCCCCAGGCGGGCCTGCTCTTGCAGATCTAGTTCTAGGCGAGAGGCTGCTGGTATGCTGCCGTCTCTCTGACATTCTTGTCCCGACTTGTGAAGAGGAGTCAGTCGCGTTTGCTCAAAACCTAACCGACCTGAGTAAGCAGCACTTCTGAGTGTGATCTGTGAATAGCTGTGGCATTAGTGAGATGTGCGTTTAATCTGTTACAAGGACATTTAGACTGTTTCAGTAGCCTGAGGGTCCATGTACCTGCGCCCACATCATTATGACCAGACTTGTCCCCCCAGATCCGCCCCTTTTCCCTTCTATAGCATATATTCTATATTCTATTGGGATAAATAGTCAGAGCCAATCAGATAGATTTAGACTGAGATATTGTGCATAATTGGGAACTTTTTTTCCTCATGTACTTTCATTGAAAGAGTAGTTGTTGGTTACCCATTTCAGTGACTCATTAATGTATATAATTAATGAACAGTAATTGTGTGTGTGTGTGTGTGTATATATATATATATATATGCGTTTATGACGTTGTGCTCAGTCTGGACACTCAACAAGGGATGATTCTTGTGTCCAAGACAATGGACAATCGCTTATATTGAGATAGAATACAGGCAGACATTCGTTGACACAGAGAGAACACAAGCTTGCATTGACAGAGGCAACAGTCAGAACGCAGACAGGGGCAGTCCAGTGGTTGTAAGAGTCGTTCATCTTCATAAAACGGGTAGTTCTGTTTTACCCGGTCAGGTTATGGCCAGAAATGTAAATATGATGTTTAAGAATGACCAAAATACGTGAAATCTGTGGACAGCCGACTGTGGTCCTTCTCATGCTCACTAATTATTCTGTGAAAATTGTGACTAATAGGCTTGTTTGTGAAGTATCCCGGGCAAGTGGTCACAATATCGGGGCCCAGTAGCTTTAAAGTCGCAAACTGGTCGCCTTTTCTTGAAGTTCAACCCTTGGGCTGTGATTATGGCAAAGCTAAGCTGTTATTCTGGCGGTGGGCTGTGATGTTTAGGCTGGGCAGGTCTGCTAGGAGACAGGTTGTAAGTGAGAGAGCAATGATCTTGCAGCACTGATGTTATGTCCGGTGCCGGAAGGCATATGTGTGCAGGTCCTCCACTAATTAAAGGTTTGTGTTTCTCACGTCCTCATTAGACGGTAGTAGCAGCAGCCTCTGGATGTTTTTTTTTGCCATTGCTGGTGGTCAGCGCCTGAATATTCCTGGGGGACTTCTGGGCTACACTGGCCCACTGATGAACACTGACCTTGAGCCAAGTGGATCACATTTCTTGGGTAGTTACCAGGGTGCAGAATCATAACCTAAATACAGTGGCTCTCAAGAAAATGTACTGTGTTCACTTGTGTCTGATCAAAGGGGGTATATTTGGCTAGAAATCCCTGATAATCCCTGTGTCAAATGACCTCTACCTGTACACAAGTGAGGGTGCAGCAGGAACTGTTGGGACCTCTATTCTTAATGTCGTGGCCACTCTATGGTGCTGGGTGCAGCCTGCTCATTAACATGGATGCCTAGGGGATTTCTGGGTGTTTAGCATGATGGGGAGGCGGTGGGGGGCGGGGGGGGGTTGTGGTTTGAGTTTAAACGAGACATTTACAGCCTCGTTTCCTCCCTCCAGACAGGAAAAGTGGACCCTCACCACCCGCGGGTTTCTGGACACAAAGGAAACGTCCTGGACATCAAATGGAACCCTTTCGATGACCTCTGCATCGCCTCGTGCTCGGAGGACTGCACGGTAGGCCTTGGCGATGCCGAGAAACAGGGGGGCGCGTTCGCCAGGGGTTAGCACGACGCTAATATTTAGGCTCTACTGTATTGGGATTGGAAAGACACATCTTTATAATAGACAGAAGGCCAGGTTGTGGGGATTGTTGACATATGAAGAGAACCACAGAGCTGTAAGCATTTTTCATAGTGCAATTACGTAAGATTTACGTAACTTACGTAAGTAGGAGTTATTTGTAGTGACGCTGGAATGTGCCCCAGGTGAAAATTTGGGACATTCCGAAGCACGGGCTGCTGAGGAACCTGACCGTACCCGTGAAGGAGCTGCAGGGTCACTCCAGAAGGGTGGGGCTCATCGAGTGGCACCCCACCGCAAACAACGTCCTGTTCAGCACGGGCTACGACTACAAGGTACTGCGCAGCTGGGACTGCCACATGCACACATGCGTGTGCGCACACACAGACGTAAACACATATACGTAAGCTGTGTACATAACCGTGTAAGGGGTCTGATGTTGATCGTATAGCCGGTCATATGCTTTCACAGGTGATGGTGTGGAATCTGGACTGTCCGGAGCAGGTGATCAAGAACCCCGTGAAGACCATCAGCTTCCACACGGACGTGGTCCTCTCCATGTCCTTCAACACCGACGGCAGCCTCATGGCCACTTCCTGCAAGGACAGGAAGATCCGTGTCATCGACCCCCGCGCTGGGACCCTCGTGCAGGTACGCGAGCGTAGGTTTAGGCCTACCACAGGCCACACCCATTCAGTCCCAGTTACCTCTTTAACACTTTTAAGGTGTGAGGTCACAAATATGTGATTGGAGTGTTCTTAACTGAACATTCTAATGGTGATGTAACAATCGCCACTGGCAACTGAAGGCAATGGAGTTATAGAATATCGACTTGGAATTTTGAAGGGGGAAAAAAAAACCTTTCCAAAAAACCTACTCTTCAAAGTGCTAAATTGCCCCCCAAAGTTTTACTGAGTCTCCCTATAAAGCGGTATATCAAAAAAAAAAACTTTTATTTATATAGCGCATTTCAGAGACAATTGCCACAATACGCTTCACAGACAAAACCCCCACAGGAGCAAGCGTAAGGCAAACACTGGCAAGGAAAAACTCCCTGAGTTTACCTACTACCAAGTTCCAATGATAAACAGCTCTCCATGAATGCATGTGAATACTCATGTACTCTATCCTCTGGGAGAGAAGTGTTTATTCAAAGCTTTAACTAGATTTATAGAAAGCTGAATGTGTCATAGTACGAGTAGTTTTTTAACAAGGCTTGGCTGGATTTTTTTTTGTTTCAAATCAGATATTTTATTTGTGTTCCACAAAATCATGTGAATAAGTGCTTCTACATTTATTAGTATGATGTTTCACAACCAGGGATGACTCTTGAAGTAACAGAAATTATGTATAAGTAGTTGACTTTGTAAGAGATTCACGGGCCTCCTCCACACTCTTGATTCAACATTTGAGAGGAAAGTGAGAGGTCACGCCAGTGGAGACATTTACACTGACGGAGACACGAAAAGCTATGTGGTCACATGATCACCTCCACTCCACACTACATATACAAAACTCACACCTTCACAAAGGCAGTTTGAGACCACTCTGAAGATCCGGAATCTAGCGCAGTGAATCACGCGATATATCCATGTACACTCTACAACGGCTGTAAAACAGGTTTAAATGGTTACAGCCAATACCATAGTCTTCATTTCCCTTTTATGTAATTATTATTATTATTGTTGTTGTTATTATTATTATCGCTAAAGAAACACTTTGTGTTATGATGATGATATCATTAAATAATATGATTATCATTGAATTATTATTATATATATATATATATATTGTATATAGCATTAATTATATTAAAATGTGATGATCATCTCATCCAGGAGAATTATCTTTTCTCAGGATTTCATCATTCAGTAAACACACAAGTGAACGGTCACGCCTTAAAGCCTTTATGTAAGTGAGTCAGGCCTAATTTTCATATACCGTCAGTAACTCGTGAACTTCCCCGCTGCTGAACTATGCCCACTCAAACACTGGTGTGACCATCGACCACATAAACTCATCTGGTCTTCACCCATTACCGAACCCCTCATCTTGCAATGAACCAAATTAAACTCATAAATCATAAAAACTAGATAAATCCAGCTTGTCCTTAGTTCATTTTCTCTGTACCTGGTTTTGATTTCAGGAGGGTAAAAGCAAGTCGCAGAAGGTGAACAAAGTGTTGTTCCTTGGAAATCTGAAGATGATCTTCTCAACAGGAAATTCAACGTGGAACAACAGGCACGTTGCCCTGTGGGATCAGGTAAGGGCTGTGCCTGAGGAAACACTGCCCTCTAGTGTTGCAGTGCCGACATTGTATTTTATCCACTAAACCCAATGGCAGGAATATGTATATGTGCACATATGCTGTTGTTGTTGGGGTTACTTAATGTTACTTTGTGTGTGTGTGTGTGAGAGAGAGAGTATGCAAGTGTGTAATGCTGCTGGTTTTCTCTCCTGGTGTAGGACGATCTCTCGAGGCCTTTGGTAGAAGAGGACCTGGACGGTTCCTCAGGAGTTGTGTTTCCCTTCTATGACCCCGACACCCACATGCTCTATCTTGCTGGAAAGGTGCTTAAAAAATGCTAAAAAAAGTTGTATAAATTGCAATAATATGATCTGCTAAATGGGACTAATGTAACGTAAAAGTAAAATATATCCTTTGCGTCCCCGCTCCAGGGAGAGGGTTATATCCGATACTATGAGTTGAATTCAGAGAAGCCTTACATGCAGTACCTGAACGACTACCGCTCTCACCTACCTCAGAAGGGGCTGGGTAAGCACATTGTTTAATACCTCTGCCATTTCCTGCAAAAGCACTCGCACACGCTGCACTGAAACGGGCGTCTGGTGCCGATGAAATGAAGTGTGCGTGCAAGTGTGGCAAACATTTGAGTTTCAGGCAGGCAGTGTTTCATTAATTTACTAACAGATGCCGTGTGTAATAAGTTTACTAACAGGATCAGTGTGTGATAAGAGTAACAACTGGATCAGTGTATAATCGGTGTAATAGCAGGATCAGTGTATAATAAATGTAATGAGAGGATCAGGGTATAAGTGTGATAACAGCAAGATCAGTGTAATAATAGTAGCGCCCCCCGCCCCCCCCCCCCCCCCCCATACAGGTGTTATGCCAAAGAGAGCTCTGGAGGTCAGATCCTGCGAGGTGTTCAGATTCTATAAGCTGGTGACGACGAAGAGCGTGATCGAGCCGCTGTCCATGATCGTCCCCCGGAGGGTAAGACTGATGTGGGACGGAGAGAGACTGTCGGAAAAATGCACAGTGGAGCCATGACTACAGCACATAAAGACTACAGGGCAGTCTACATCATACGCTTGCACATATGAAACTGCTTTATTTTACTCACCAACACGCATTAGTGTACTCACTAACAGACTAAATGCATTAGTGTACTAATTAGCATGCTTAATGCATTAGTGCACTCATTAATATGCTTAATGCTTTTGTGTGCTCACCGACATACTTAATACATTAGTGTACTCACTAATAGACTACATACATTAGTGTACTAGCTAACAGGCGTAAGGCAACAGTCAGCTTACTAAACGACTTAATGCATTACTGTACTCACTACCAGACTTCATGCATATACAGTCCAGAGTATAAACATGGCTGACATTTTCAAGATGGCTGAACTTGTTCGTACACATCCAGTGTAATGTTTCATCGCAGTCCTTCAGGATCCTGTTGTTGTAAGCGTGTGCGGACCGCAGTAATCCGTCTCAGACTTCTCAGTCCCGTGTTTTTTGTGTCCACCGAGCAGTCGGAGTCGTACCAGGACGACATCTATCCCATGACCGCGGGGAACCGGCCAGCTCTGAGTGCGGCCGAGTGGCTCAGCGGACAGGACAAAGGTCAGAATCACCCAGAAATGCAAGGACACACGGTGACATTGATGCGAAGCATCGCCCTAATGCGAATAGCTCCCCCTGGTGGAGAATCTTCAATCTTTAGTTTCAGTAGCTAGCCAGGTCAATGGGGTGTTTCGCATCTAAAAACGCATACTTGCTGATTATTCTACAGGGCTGGTCTAAAACTCACAGCCAGTCTTCCAGGCAATGTACACACACACACACACACACACACACTGCTCATAATAGCTTTTATGGGCTATTTTAACTACGCATTTTGTCTGTCTGTATACAGAAAAAGATATATCAAAGCATGGCATGCACGTGACACTTTGACTCATATGTATATCATATGCATATATTAATTATCCAGAGGAGGCTACATTAATATTCTCACAGGACACTGTATTGACACGCTCACAGGAAACAGTCAACACTGTCCGTTTAACACACATATAGGAGTCTGCTTAACACACTTACAGGAGCCTGTGTTGACACACACCACAGTCTGTATAAACACACGCACACAGAATACAGGAAATGGTATTGGCACACTCAAAGGGGACTCGCTGTAATGACACTGAGGCTCGGTCCATTCCAGGGCCCGTCCTGATATCACTGAAACCGGGATGGAAGCCAGAGGAAGTGTACTCGGACCTCACCCCCGGAAAACCCCAAAACAACAACTCCCTGGAGTCCAAATACGCCCAGATTCGCTCTGGCCTGCCCCAGCAGCCCGTGATCGAAGACCGCCTGCAGGCCAAAGAGGGCAAGGAGTCCAACGCCTTCAACGACATGTCCAACGGCCGCGACCCCTTGCCGTGTTCGCCCCCGAAAACAGAGAATGAGGTACAAACAGGACCTTCTCTGCACAGTACAACCTGCTGTGTGTTGCTCCTGGGATAAGGCTGGAGTCGATAGAAACTTAATTTTGTGTATCTCGTTACATTTTTAATTGCGTTACCGAAACAACAGGAGTGTTTTTTTTTTTTTTATTAACTGTGTAATTTAGGACTAACCAGAGGACGAACACTCCATTGCTCCCCCCTGACTTTACTAAAATATTTTATCAGTTTATGATTACAGGAAGCTAGGAATCTAGCTGAATCTAGCTGACTGAATCAATGTTGTCTCCTCAGATTCTGAGAATGAATCGATGTTGTCTCAGATTTTGAGAATGAATCCATGTTGTCTCAGATTTTGAGAATGAGTCCATGTTGCCTTCTCAGCTTTTGAGAATGAATCGATGTTGTCTCTCCAGCTCTTGCAGACGTTTTATCGGCAGCAGGAGGAGATCTGTTCCCTGCGGGAGGCTCTGGCCCAGAGAGATGTGCGGATAACGCAGCTCGAGCTGGAGATCATGAACCTCCGCAACACCTCCACCTGAACCCCGTCCCACCTCCACCCAAAATCCCCCGGCACAACTGCACCTAAACCATTACCCCTCCCTTTTTATGGACTTTGGTTTAGGTTTTCCCACATTGTTTTTATGCTTCTGAGCTATGCAAGTCTTAATTTTTTTTATAATGCCCCTTTATTGACTATTTGTAGGTGCCTGTCTTTAACGTGTTTAACACAGAGATCTCATGAATAGAGAAATGGGCACACGCGATTGAACAAAGCAAAACTTATTTGTTAGATTCTGTTAGAAATTTCTAAGGAATTTTAAGGAAAGGGCTGATCTTTTGAACTATGCCTGAATGGATGATGGATGTATTTATACTATAGTGAACGTGAATGATGGATGTCATTTATACTGAGTGGGACAGTCCAGCTCTTATCTGCGGGTTGCAGAACCTTTTTTAAAAAATTGCAGTTATTTATTTTTTTTTTTGCTTTTATATTTGGAGGAAAAGCCAAACTTGTCATTGTGAATAATCACTGCCTTGAGAACACATAAGACATGATACTGGGATTAATATGCTGACTATTCAGCTGTTTACAAACCAGAACTGCAGCATACTGCTCAACACACACACACACACACACACACACACATACCAGCAGCATCCTTTACACACAGACACACACACACTACCTTTAAAAGGCACTGTGGTTTGGGTATGTATTGCACGGGGAATGAGGACATTCTATTTAGTTGTATCTATTTTAGTTATATTACACTTTGGCTGTTCTTGTTTTTTTTCCCATTTAGGGTGAAGTTGACTACACGTCAGTGTTGAGGTAAAACTCCTGGCCCTTTTAGCTGGTTGAGGAGTGCTACTACTGAATAGATTAAGAGTTTCATGTTCAGAGGATAATTCGGTGTCACATAGATCACTTTGCGTGGTTCTTGGTGGTGTGCCGAAGACTTAAATTCACTCACGTCGTCTCAGGTTCGTTGGGAAAGGGGTCGAGCATTCCTCCGGAACACCGGTCGCTGCAGGGGAGGCCTGTGTCCGTTTCACATCGGCAGTTGTAAATGGTCAGCGCTATATTTTTAATGAATTAAGAGCTGAATTTGAGGAGCTGTTGCTATGTACAAATATGACGTACAGGGAATTCAATAAATATTTTCCTATCTCTTATGTGTGCTTGCATTCTGGAGGGGGGAAAAAAAAAACATTTTTTGGGGTTACAGGGAGTTTCCTCCCCATAAAAATATTTTTTACAATTTTTGAAAGGTTTTCTCTGTGGAACTGTCTGAGTGAACCCACTGCTCACATTAAGAAAACATTGCCCACAGTGTTACTCCACCACAAGGCTACACCACTGACACAATGCAGTATGGATCCAGGAGTTTCATGACATTTGTGGCAAATTCTGACCCTACCGCCCTACCTTGTCGCAGCAGAAATCGAGATTCTTCAAACCAGGCAACATCTTTCCCACTTTTTAATCATCCAGTTTTGGTGATTACCTGCCCACTGTATCCTCAACCTCCTGTTCTTAGCTAACAGGAGGGGAACCCGGCGTGGTCTTCTGCTGCTGCAGCCCCTCTGCTTCAAGGTTTGACGCTTTGTGCATTTGGAGAACACTGCACGCCACTGTTGTAAACAGCTGTTATTAGAGCATTTGTGGCCTTTCTGTTAGCTTGAACGAGTCTGCCCAATCTCATCTGGCATCTCTAATTAACAAGGTGTTTTTTTCCCCACAGAACTGCCACTCACTGGATGTTTTTTTGTTTAATCATACTGTTCTCTGTAATCTGTAGAGGTTTTAGTGCATGGAAATTCCAGTGGGTAGCCCTTTCAGAGATGCTGGAACCACCATGTCTGGTACCAATAATCATACCAGAAGTTGCTTAAACCACGTTTTGCTAAATTCTCATGTTTGGTCAACTAAACCTCTTCATGTCTACATGCTTTATACACTGAGTTTCAGCCATGATTGGGTGGAGGAGCAGGGTATCTGCATTAACAAGCAGGGGTACCTAATAAAGTGGCCACTGAGTGCAAGTTATAATATCCTTGTCAAGATACACTGGCACAGTATCTTCAGTCTAGGTTTCCAGTTTATCAAAAAAAATAATACATAGAAATGAATAGATATAAAAACCCTATGTAATTAAAATGAGCTGAAAGTAGTTCTATTAAAGGGCGTTTCCAGGCAACCTTCTCCTGGTGATCCCTTGTATCCTTTTCCAGACAGACAAAAACCTGAGGACCAAAACACCACAGCATGAACGGGGCCCAGTTTGTATCCATGGCGACATCGCCGGCTTCCTGGAGAACCTCTGAAACTTCCGCAATGATTGGTCGCAAGGCACGGTTAGCCAATCAGAGCTAACAACAGGAAGTGGGGACAGCGGAGGAAGTTTTTTGCGGTTTCGTGCATCTCAGTTGCAGCAGAAACAGACGCCAGATTTAGCCGAGCTCTGAAAGTCTTCACCCGCTGGCAGTTTCAGTCCCGCGCAGACAGAAAGTACCGTGCTCCACCCATAAATTTTATCTTACAGTTTCCCCTGCAAATCAACCAATCGGGTTGATCGATTACCACATGCATAAATTACAGGAGGGGAAAAAAGAAAAAGAAAAAAAAAAAACACCTGACTTTCACATCAAGCAAATGCACCAATTTTGAATTTAAGGTCTCATTCCACAAGTATCAGGACAGCTGATTGAGACTCACAAATTGTAGTAACAATTTAGAGAAATAATTGTACAAAAGGGTGCACACCTTTAAGTGAACATTTTAAGTCCATACAAGCTCTCCATACAAAGTTTTACAGGGGGGGGGGCTTTCTATATCTGAATCTTTATCTGACATCAGAAATTTGCTAGCCAAGTAGCACCAGTCTCTTTGGGAAAGGTAACTAAAGGGCAAAAGCAGTATTTTAAGTTTTTTTTTTTTTTTTTTTTTTTTTTTTTTTTTTTAAGCGCCCCGTTTGAGGTAAAAGGGAGTTTCAAACTCACTGCAGGCTGTGAATTCATCAGATCGGGTTTGGTTATGAAATGAAAAACAGTCCCACGGGCAGTTTCTCCCAGACTTCACCATTCCAGCAGTTAAAACAGCTGTGAAGGGTCTTAGCGTTAGCACCGTAGTGTCCCCTAGGCATTTTAAACGTTCATTTTATTGACTTATAAACGATGTACGCAACTCAAATACACAAAACAAATGCACACAGCTCAAATGCACACGACACAAAACGTGTTGGTTTGCACTGTCATCTTTTGTGTCATTTCTTTAGCAAAATAACATGTAAATCGACACACACACAGAACATGGGGGCGTAAAGAGGCAAGAAAAGGGGAAAAGTACAATTAGATTTTTCCCTTGATTTTGAAAAAGGGGTTATTGCGAATCGTCGGTTATTATAAACTCCTCCCACTCACTTCATTACACAAGGACGTGCTGCCGTGGTTACCGATACAATTAGTTCTGGAACCCTCGGACGCAGGAATTCCACAGGAAGGAAATCATAGCAGGGAGAGCGAGGCGCAAAATGTTAAGATTTTATTTACAAAGGTTTGTCGACTTACAGAAAGTAAAAAGTGTAGCTACAACCTTGATTTGTGCAACAGGAAACCATGGGGTGGGGGGGGGGGGGGGGGGGAGAAAGAACCATGGCTCACCTGTTGCCCTTTGTTGCTATAGCAATAATCTTAATGGGGGGAGGGGGGAACAAACAAAAAAAAAACAAAAAATAAAGAAATAAATTCATCCAACAAAATATTAAAAGCAGAGATCCCAAACTAGATACCAGTCCCCAAAGTCCTGACATGGATTTACACAAAGGATTGAGCGCGAGCGTGTGGAAATTCACGCTCACGCAGCTGAGACACACCCAACTCCAGTCCACTCTTACAGTAGGGGACAGAGGCCTGAGGATGGTGGGGGGCTGGGGGGGTAGGGAACGGAGGGGGTCGGTAACCAATTGGACGTTCGATCGCTTTTAATCCTCGTCTTCGTCGTCGTCGTCATCTTCGTCCTCAGCTTCACGCTTTCTCTTTTCGCCCTTCCCAGACTCCTCTTCTTCTGGAATGAAACAGTCACGTGACACTGGTAAGAAAGTCGCCTGACAATGCTAGGAAGTTCACACGGACAACACAAGGAAAGTCACATGACACTGGGAGAAGCCCCGGGTCCTGCTGCCTGCCAGCTCTGGTTTATCAGCCCCCCCCACCCCCTTCCAAATTTTAAACAAAAATGCATTGACTTGTGACCCAGTGACCATTTTACACACTGTGAGCCAGATCAGGCCCTCAAGGCCACTAGCCTCTACCTGACAGTCATTCCACTGATTAATGTCACTGACTGGCCAGAGATTCCACTCCAGTCTGGGCCCTGTGTCACAAAGCAGGATTACTGACTGAGCTGTGTAACTGCACTGAGCAAAACCCTGAATCCTCCCAAAACTGGAACACGGACTAAAGTAAAAAGAGGTGTTCCAGGTTTAACTCAGTTATCCAGCTAACCCAGTAATTCTGCTTTGTGGAATACCCCCTTGGTGTCCCAGGAAGGACTGATTGGAGGAAACAAATGAAACCCAGCATCTTCCACTGAGGAAAACTGTGGGCCCCAGAAAGCAACGTTCGGGGGAGCCAATCCAGGAACCAATAACAGAGGACCAAGCCCAAACTAGACAGGGTCAGGCCCAGGTCATAGTCATGGTGACCGCTTTTACACTATAATCCTACCCACCCGGAAGCCCAGTGTATAATTTAACTATTTAATGTGGAACATTGCCAAATCACCTTCGTCGTCATCATCATCGTCATCGTCGTCATCATCGTCATCATCAACCCCTCCGTCCGGGCCAAAGTCTTCCACCTGGAAAAAAGTTTAGGCAAGTTTAAACAGGAAAACGGTATGCTGCCAATACATAAAGAAACAACTTTTACAAATCTGCCAACAACATCCTATTACTATGCACCCCCATATCACAACTTTCGGGTCCTAACACTCCAATACCACAAAGCCCAAAAGCAGGGAGACCCTTACCTCATCCTCCCCACTCACATCATCATCTTCATCCCCCCCCTCCCCTTCTACTTCCTCCTCATCATCATCGTCATCATCCTCTTCGTCAAAATCTTCCTCCTCTCCATCTTCATCTTCCTCATCCTCTCCCTCTGTTGAAAAAAAAAAAAAAAAGCAGAGAAGCTCAGCATTAGAGCGCACGCACTCCTGAACACATTTACACACCACAGACACTCAAACCCCCGACAGAGCAGCGGCACAACCGCCATTAAACCTCGCTCACCTTCATCATCGTCGTCGTCGACCCCATCCGCTTCCCCGTCCGAGTCGGACGCTTCCCTGTCCTCCATGTCGTAGCCGTCCAGGTACGTGAGCCGAGGCAGGAGCTTGAACACGCTCTCCCGGTAGTCGTTCAGGTTGGTCACCTCACAGTTGAACAGGTCCAGGCTCTTCAAGTTCTCCAGTTTTTTCTTGTTGATGAGGAAAAATTATAATATATATTATAAATAAGATTTAACCAGCAGGACACACAAGCGGGGGGGCCCCAATCGCTCATCAGGGTAGTCTAGACAGGTGACCCACCCCCAATAATTAAGGGTTTCCAGGACACCGAAACCACAGACAATGCAACACAAATGGTTCATCTAATGAGGTCTTCACAACCGCTGGTTGCTACCCGATGGTGATTGGCCGACCCCTACTCTACACTTAAGACAGGCTTCTAATCAAAATTATGTCCCAAGAGACCAAGTGACTCATCTGACAAGCAGGAAATGTTTGTTAAGAAAAATTTTAAAAATCAGTAAGTCAACCCCCATTGCCTGTGTGTAATATGAGCTTTTCAAGCAATCAGCTGTTGCCCATTGAAAAATCAACACTTTCACTCCATGCAATTCTAAGGTCCCTTCTAAGATCTTATTTACATACATATTTCTCCCACTTCATGTGGGTTTGTATAAAATATGACATTTTCCCTGGGAAAACCCCACATCCTTTGAGTTTTACCAAGCGCATGCGTGTTCGCTTTTTTCTCCTTTAGTACATTTGACTAGCTTTCTGTTTCTTGGGATAGATAAACCCAGATGTTGCTGCCTTCTAATGCTAGCAAGACTGTTCATTATGGTAAAGAAAGAACAAAACAAAAATGGATTTTTACTCAGCGTTTCCACCAAATTCTCAATTCCAAACGAAACACCTTCTCACCCTCTGTAGCCAGTTAATTATGCAAGTCAGAACACCAACAGGGAAACCTGGACAATAAAAATTAACACTTGAAAAGGGTGCATTAATTAAAGTCATTCCGGGGCTGCTGGGTGGCTTATTCCGTTAAGGCACCGGTTTAGTGTTTCAGATGGTCCCAACGTAGTGGTATCGAAGCCGCAGTGCAAAGCACAATTGGCTCAACATTGCCCAGAAATAGGAGGTTTCAGTTGACTGGGATGGCAGCGTTTTACCGTGCACCAGTGACCGCCCCCCCACCCCCCCTCACACTGCCCCCCAGGTGGGTAGGTGTACCTACCAAAGGTTCCAGCGTGCTGATATCTTTCAGCTTATTCCCACTCAGGTTTAGATGCGTGAGGTTTGGCAGTTTCTCTGCTAAAGCATCAAGGCCACCGGAAATTCTGTTGTCGCTGAGCTCCAACTGAAAGACAATTTTTGAAAAAAAACTGAAGACCGTTCCATGCAGAAAGGCCACATTCACGCATCAAGCGCAGCCACCCTCACGGCCGGCACAGCTAAGGTTCTGTTGCTCTTTTAGATGCCCCACCATATGCCCCACCCTGAATATCACACAAGCCCAGAGTATTCACCAGAACAGGTTTTAGAATTTGCTTGAAATTACTTGGCAACCATTAAAACGCCTAGAAACAGTCGACACCAACCACGGCAGCATTTCCACAGAACAGTACTTTCAATGTTAACGGACACAAACGGAGGAGCAGTGTTCTCTGTCATTCGGAGACTTGTTCTCGATTATCCTCCCACGATCCCTGCCTCTGAAGAGTCAGAAAAACCTTCAGAAAAGTCTGTTTTTGGAAACCAAGTAGGTGGTGTTCTACCTACGAGGGACAAGCTGTAACTCAAGAGCAATTTCTCTCATAATGTCCTCTTACTGGTAACCTGACAAGGGTGCAACTGGTTACAGGAGAAGGAAACAGCTCGGACATGTTTAAGGACTTACCTTTTTCAATTTTCCAAGCTTGGGAAGGTTGGAAACTGACATCAAGCCAACATTTATCAAGCTGAGAAATTCAAGATTCACAAATTCTGCGGTGAGGCCTTCGATCTTCCCTTCGTTGGACCTGCAGTTGTCCAGGACTAGTTCTCGTACCTGTTTAGAAAACATAAATCACTAGTTAAACACAGACACACTTCACTCTCTTAAACTGCATTAGCGGCAGTGAAGTTCCACGTGGTGAAGCCCTTCTGAAGTTCTTACTGGGGATTTTCTGATCTAATAGTCGTCAGTAATTTTGTAATTTCATGTGTCTTCTCTCAAACTACACACACCCATGTTATATTTATTGTTGGAGCAGAAAATAACTTGCAATTTGCTAAAACAGCCAAACGAAAAGTTTGATGATGTACAAAGATTTTTTAAAAATGTAACTGTTGCCTTGAAAACCCATAATCAATTCAAGGTTATCAATCAATTTAAGGCTAAGTCAAACTGATTATGCACGTTCAAAATCTGTATAAGATTGTCGAACAACTACTAAGTGTGCGTGCATACAAACGTATCTGCAAAGGAGACGCAATGCCGTTAGCTGGCTGGTTAACGCGGGACAGTATTTGCTGTTGCAGCAGTCAGCGCCACAAACCCGCAATTGATCCACTTGCAAGCTGAGAAAACGCACGTCATTGCCCTTTTAAGAGCTAACGCGTATTAAGGATCTAAGCCAGCAACACCGACGGGGCGCTACTGCCTAGATACAAAACGGCTTTGGAGAGGACCTTAACTAACGAATTACTTTAAATATATATTATTTTAATTGCAAATTCAACGCTGGTAAAGTTGACGTGAGCAATGGTCGCTGAAAACAAACAACAGAGACTCCATATTTTTGCATCTACGTTTTCGGCCTGTGGCGAAGGAGACGTCGAAACGGAAATAAACGACACAAAGATGGAGATAGTTCCGTTCTCCTCAGCTTCAGAGATGGGGAACGTTAGTTCCTTTCTCCCCAGCTTCGGCAGTGACAACATGGCGATTCCCAGATACAGTATGCCGGACTCTTAACACAAGGAATTATTTTTTTATTTGTAAAATTAAATAAAAATGCTAAATCCAATTAAATGTCAAATTGTAGCTACATCATGTAGATATTTTAACTTGGAACTGCTGCATGCTTCCGTGTTCATTTTTTTTCAGTCGACCTAATGCTAACGCTACTGAGCTAGCAATGTGTCATCAAAAGTGCGAACATTAGCTAGCTAGCCCAGAAACTGGTCAAACGATTGATAATAATCGACCAACTTTTTATGTTCGACGTGTGCATTTAATGGACAAGCTAAATCACAGATTTATGTTAAAACAGTACTGCTTAGCAAGCCAACTCTCTAAGGTTTTGTACGTGTATATTTTAAATCCGCTCAATAATATGGCGGGAACCAAAAAAAAAAGTGACGGGCTAGCCAGCTAACGTTAGCCGGCCCTTGCAGTGTCTTCAAATGGAAAAAGACATGATAGTTGGAAGACTTTTATTATTCAGTTATTATAATTATCCAAGTAACAAATATTAGCCAACTCTTTAGTCTAGGTAGGTAACCGCTATCAGCAAATATTAGATGAAGTATCTCCAAAAAAAATTGGTAACTTGGCTACCTGGAGAATTTTATGACTTTTTGCGCAATTTTTCATTAACGTTAGCCACAAAATGTTGAAGGGCTGGAACGAGAGCTAAACAATTACGTTACCGAGTTCGCCAACTTCTGTAGGATAAGTTATGCAGAACTGGTTTGGGACATAACGTTACTCGTTACCAAAAATGTGAAATAGTCTAAGGGATGGAAGTTGGTTTGTAAATGTGAACATGTATGTAATCTAGCGCTGTCTCCGTGTTCTCGACATTGCGGATCCCCCACAATATTAGCTAGCTAGGCTAGTCTAGCTATATTTTCAACTGATATTGTGTTTTGGTAACAAGCTGGACTAGCTCGTCGTGTATAATTTAACGCACTGAAATGTGCCTTGTAATAAAGTGTGCCCCATTTTACAGTTACAAACATGGCTCCCCATGTCTCATAATATAAGCCACCCTTTCAATCTCCCCACGCATCGTGCTAAAACGCAACCTCCCCTTGTGCAAGCCGAGGAGCCCGCCCGCCCCGCTGGTTAGCTAGCTAGCTAGCAACCATTTTATGAAAACGGGCAACCTGGCTTGCCGGACCGTGTTTACAAAACCGAGCCGTGAAGAGGCTGCGAAACGGTTAAAAGGCTGCAGTAATAATGGTAGCAAACCTGGCTCGCCAGCCAAAAAATAAGTACTTACTTAGCTGGCGAGCTATGCTGCCTTCCTCAAGTCCCCTCTATCTTAAACGAGCCACACAGGTACGTAGACGAGCTGGTAACGTACGGACCCAAATCTGAAACTTGCTAGCCGGTCAATACATTTTCATGCACACCAAAGCAGAAAGTATCATACCCATGTGGTCACCATTAGCTAGAAACACGGGTCACAAGGCGAGCAAGAGTAGCAAGCTAGCATGGCTAACTAAGGTTTGGGTTAAAAAATCACTTACATCAGACTGTGGCCTGTTTCTAAGCTCCAATTGAATCCTCTTTTTCATGTCCATCTTCCCCTTTAAAAGTTTTTTCCCCTCTTGGGTTTTGGTGGATTTTTTAAAAAAAAAATTCAATCCAAAAGGCAGAGAGATGCCCCAATGGAGGGAGAAAATGGGAACTAAAATGAACTGAGTCAAACGCCAAGTTACTCGCGGAGAGGAGAAACCATGGAGGGAAACGGCACTCATACAGATATATACTCAATACCGCCATCTCTGGTCAGAAACGCCCACTACAATTAAACAGGCAATGCAGTCGTTGAACTCGATGCCTGTTTTCATTCATATTTATTGGACAAAAGTATTTTCTTTTTTATGAAAAAAGTCCTGTCCAGCTTAAATTGAAAGAAAAATAAGAATTATTGAATCAGTGTGTGAGTATGAATGTTGGGCGTGTAGCTTGCGTCTCATCGCGCACACATAATCTGAAGCATATAACATTTTCCAATGCCCTGGCTGTAGTAAGGCATTGTGAACTTTTATTGTGAACGGCAATTACTATCCAACAGGATAGTTGGGATATTCTGTTGAGGACTTGGGTTTGTGAAAGTACTGTGAACTGAGCATTCTATACGCATGGGGAAATGATTTTTATCACTACAGAAACATTTATTGCACAAGCACCTAAAGACAACAGATGTTGACCTATGACACATTTTCTAAAGTTTAGTTGCTAGGTTTGCTATGTCTGGTAGGTGGCGCTATGGTTGCAGTGTTGACCACTCTGAAGTCCATATAGCCTATCAACTTGCTGTTAGAATATGTTAGAAACTTTTATACATCATTAGGGCCCATAGAAATACCTCTCAAGCCCCTTGGAAAACAGCTGTCTCACTGCAGAACATACATCTCAGATGATTGTCTAATTACCACAAGTTTTGAGCATGTGCCTCGAATGTGAAGTAAATGTGTGCCCAAATGTTATTGTACTCCACAGTAGGGAGATACAATTCAAAAATTAAACCAGGAAGGAAAAATATTACATACTTGGGTCATACTCACTGCTTTGAAAAATTCAGGAACTGGCTGAATCACATTTTTTTTATCTGATCAGCAGTATAGTATGTAGTGATATCACTATATATATATTCGGCAACTTTAGTTTCAATTATAAATGGTTTATTACCTCTAACAATTTTATTAATTTATTGACTTTCTAGAGGTTCATGTTGGCTTCATTTAGTCACTGACAAAACAATTTCGTTTCATCATAAATCAACACTTTTAATGACCAATACCAGGAAAAACAGGTGCTCACATGTGGTCTGTGCCAAAGTGGTCAGTAGTCTCATTTCACATGATGACATATACAGTACTATAAAGATATAAAGATTATAAACTGCTATAAAGTTAAGAAACTGCATTTACAAAAGACTGTTACATTCATTATTTTCATCACTTGTATTATTATTTTTTTAAAGGGGGAACTCAAAATAACAAAAGAATAAAAACAGTAGACATGATCCTGAAAGCAGCTCACCTGGCGCGAGTTCACACTTCTGTGGAAAATCTGCCCGTTCGACAACACATCGCTTTCCATCAAGTTGCCGTGGAAACGTGAAAAACATTCTTCCAGCCATTCCACACCACCTTTCTGTAAGCGGCCACTGACCACTCACGTGGTGGAGAGCGGAAGATTGTGGAAGACCGTTTGCATTTTTTCTGCTGGCATTGACAACGCAGGAACACGGCTTAGCCAATCAGAGGATGTCGGAGGGCGTTTGACTCCTCCCACACCAAACACACCACGGGAGTCACATTTGTTGGCAACAGAAAAAGGGGGCCCTCCCATTTTAGACAACTAGCGGATCAAAGTGCAAAGGAAAACGGCAAGAGATTTTCCACAAAATGGTAAATGCACCAAAAAAAGCTGGTGAATTAGTGAGATAGAAACTACGCATCCCTGCAGACTTATTAAGTTTACATCACGGAGAGGAGATACGGATGCTGATGCTTGTGATGTGGACATCAGGTCCATGTCACGTCTCCCCTGGCAACCGTGTTGACCGCACATCTCCCTCAGCGACCCGCGTTCGCCTCGGGCGTCGCTGAGTTGCCCTGAGAGGAAGACGAGTGTCTGTCACCGGGTGTCGATTCCACAGTCCCACGCCGGGGAGCACTTCACAGCTCCAGCTTGTCCTCGTAGAGGCACATACAGGAAGCTCTCTGGCTGTCCAGGTACGGCTTACAGCCCAGGTGCATCACCGCGTCGAACAGCAGGCTGACCGCCGACTCGCAGGCTGAAGCAGCAGCGCAGGTAAACACAGGTAAGCACAGGTAAGAACAGGTACAAAAGGGTCAGTGTGACACAGGGAGGATGTTTAGTACAGGGTTATTCTGACAAAGTATATTAAGATTCACCAGCATCTGTATAGAGAACATTATAGTCAGGCTTCTGTGTCATGTTTAGCCCTGATATTATAACTGTATTCTTGGTGCACTGCGACAGCCAATTGCAGACTGCTACATGTTTATTTCTCTGAATGCGCAATAGAAACTTCTCAGACCTGTTCCACTGCTGCAAGCTCATCCAATTCGGATCCGATACCAGAAACCGCACTATGAACATGCCTTCTGGCTTGAGGTGCCACCTATTCACCCCATTCAGTGGGAACTCTGAAAATGGCTCTTACCTGCATTCAAATAACATTTGTCCTTAAATTTAGCTTGGAAATAAATGCAAGGTTATTTTGGTGATGGCAGAACTCGCGAAAATAGTGTTTTTGAAGGAGAAATGAGCAGTTGTGCTCAGTAGTGAGTGGAAGTCCAGTGAATCCTGACCCCCTGTGTTGGTGCACTGCTTACCTTGCACACTATGGGACAATCCCAGCGTCCTCTGCACATTCCTGCAGATGGTCTCCAAGCAGACATGGAATTGCCCATCACAGTCGTGCTTGACACTCCCGCACGTGTCATAGCAACGGTCGTGTCGGTTACAGCATTTGGTCACGGACGGAATGCCGATATCAAACTGAAAAAAAAAACAGGAGGGAAAAGCAGAGTCATGTGACCTCAACCCAGCAGAGTGGCAGTTGGTATTTGTTTCAAGTCTAAATGGGAAAAGCTCGCCCCATACCACAGTCAGATACAAACAGCCCGCAGGCCAACTATGGCTCAGATTAGATTTTTTAGAAATCAGAGTTATCCATTTTAACCCATTAATGCCTTCTTAGATTATATACATTAATGAAGATAACAGGTTAAAATTTGAAAATATTTTCATCACTTACTTTATTTTTAATTCAGTGTCTAAATGTATAATGTCTATTATAAAAGCTCTGTTCATTTTAAATGACTACTTAAGTTTTTATATTTATTATCAAATGCACGTGTAAACATGTTGATTTGCTATTCATAAATTGTCCTGTACAATATATATGTTTTATATAAAGTTCAACTTCTGCCTTAGCAAGGATAAAAACAGTTCTATATGGCATGTTAATGCTCATGATGATGATGATGGTATTGTACTTAAAAATGTCATATCAATGAAGAAAATGCTGTACATGAACTCCAAACATAGGAGATCCACATCCGTTAGGTGGGGGTGGCTTGTAACCACGACGAGGCACTGGCTTATAACCTAAAAGAGAAAATAAAGTTAGAGGTCATTGTTCTCCTTTAATTAATAATGATAATGAATATTATAATTCTTCATAACAGCACCATAAAGCACAGAGGCCACTTCATTAATAACAGCATAATAACAGCTTAATAAAGCACAAAGGCCAACTCATTAATAACAACAAAATAACAGCACAGAGGCCATGTATTAACAACATTAGCATAATGGCTTATGAGGCATTATGCAGTCATAACCTCCCTTCTAGACTGTATGATTTTGTGCAGCTGATTCGACTGCAATCACTCCAATAAAGCTCCATAATAATGAAATGGCTATTACACCAATATGGTCAATGCAACAGTGCAATATTCCTAATTATGGTGATTTAATGTGAAATGCTATAATAAGGAATTTTATATCATTGCAATGAATTGGCACCACAGAGGTCACACCACTATGGACAATTAAATGGTGAGGAGAGACTACACAAACCCTCCAGATGGGTCCATATCCATAGGGACTAAATTGCAACATCCCAAATGTGGGGAGGTGAGAGCATTTATTTAATCTAAACTGTTTCAACTGTAATATCAAAACATGACTAAGTGACCATTGCATTTTCTGCCCCGTGCTCATTGTAATTCTAAGCACTGGAGATACAGTTACTTATTACTGTAAAACACGGCCATTACCACAGCCCATTACACTGCAGGTTTATTTGAAATGTCATAAACCCTAATGCTTCAGATTTACATCTCAGACGAGGAGGCACAATCCAATACCTGGCACCAGGTAAATGGCACTGAACAGGCACTGGGTGGCACTACAGCCTGTAACCATTTTCTTTCCATTACCTATCTGGTGCCATGCACATAACAACATTTAAAAATACCCAAATAACTTTCTTCTCAGTAATCCAATTCTAATTATTTCGTAAGGATTGACAGCGTCTATTGCAACCACCCCCAACATCAGACTATTTTTTTATATTTGTGATCTTCTCAATAATGCTGTCATGAGTATCATGAGTACCCAACATCCCAAGTTATTTCATCATAAATACGCTGTTAACTATCACTATTAAAACCAACTGACAAAAATGTCTTGGACGCCAGGCCTGACCCTCGCGCATTTGGACCCTGTCTCTGACTCTCTAAATTATCTCATCACTGATAATCCCTCGCGCTTGAATGAGGGTTGCTTAAGTTTTACAAGATAGCGTCCCTGCGAAAGTGGAACCGGAGAGAAATAAAGCTGAATTTCCCCCTCCCCGGGGCAGGTAAACGTACACGAGGGGACTCTCACACCCCCACTGCAATTATCGAACCTGGATTGCTAGAACTGTATGTTTCTGCCTGAACAATGTTTAACAAACTACCGCGCATTAACCGCTTGACCATATTGATTGGTACAGTTCTGAGAGAGATTCTGACAAGATGCCCTACTCCTCGCTGCGTTAAGTACTCTTTGGTGCGCCCTCGTTCTGGTCTGCAGAAGGACACATCAATTGATCACATTTTTGTTCCTGTTGCTGTGATCTATGGTATAGATTCACCTCCTCCAAAAACACCCACCCACCTCAAACATGGCAATGTGTATGTGCACCGTAAACATTTATTCACCACTAATATTAGTTTACTGTCTACAACTTTGCCCAACACAGATAGTTTCAATTTCATCACACTGATGCAAACAAGCCCACTCTCTGTCCAGATGGCTACTGCTGTCTGAAGTAGGCAGCTGTAAAAGCGCTCTTAGCTTCATTTCATTGCGCTACAGGTGTTCCATTACGCTAAAAATTCATTAAATAAACTTCTGCCATAAATCATATGGCTTATGCCCAAGACAGTGACGTCAGCCTCAGACATACAATTTGCAACGCCAAGCAAATATAACCAGGACAGCGTTCTTACGATGCTACGTTTGAGAATGTCACTACACAGTAACAAAATAACGTAAGATATGTGTCCCTACCGTCGCTGCATTTGTAATGACATAACCCGTCTTCTCCTCCAAACAAGTCTAGTGCTGCGTTAAGGTATGTGTCTATCTTATGAATCCCATTCCGGATAGTTTTTAGAGTCATTCGCCAGTCTGGTGTTTCTGGCTCACGGTCTTGTATAGTGGCACACACACGGCTCACAAATCCAAATGAAAACAGAACGGCAAAACCTGAGAGGAAAAAGTAGTGCATAGTCCACTCGGTGCTGTTGATGTCTGTTATAAAGCTTTGACCTTGCCTTTGGTGGCCTAAAAGTGCATGCTTTATTCTTATTTTCAACTGACTAAATTACTTTAATCCATTCGACTGTCTACCTGAACAGCTAGTTACTTGTCGGAAGGTGTCAACATTGCGTTATCCTTCTTGTTCCGGGTTGTGTAAACGCACGTGACTGCGATGACACCAAGGTACACGTTCTAAATCGACGTGGTCGCAAAGTCGTCTTCGGTCCAAAGTGCACGGTGAATGGGAATCGCTCAAACAATGGTTGTTTTTTGTATTCAATGCACATGCTCAGCATTGTCCTAAATGCGTAACAAACGTCTGTACTAAAAATAATCAAGTGACGCTAATTAACACGTTTCTCTATTGAGAATTTTAAGCCTTGTTCTCGTCAGCTCCCTCGATCGGGAAAAAAGGAAAAGAGCGTCACAGTGTGTACTATGACTGCTACCTTGTGGTGCAAACTGGAAGAACATCTAACATCGCTCCGTGAGAAGATTAGTTCATTAAATGATCAAAGCTGCTTCCCTTTAACATGTCTCTGTCGATTTTATGTCCAAAAAGCTCAGTGAAATTTAATTCGTCTTGGTTCAAAACCACAAAAATCCATGTTCAGACTAGTAATGATGCACTAAAGGAAAGCCGAAACCGTTGTACCCTGGTGTCTTGTTGCCTATACGTAGCTAGATGTGGAGGGGGTTGATGCTTTGGGAACTGCCTAAGGTTGTCAGTTCAATGGGGTTGGACAGCAACAATTTCTGTGACTGAGCAAGAAACCCAGAGAATCTGCAATGCATGTTGTGTTAAAGTTAAAGGAGATAGGGCATTGTGGGACATTTTGGCCAATTAGTCACATTACATTCATTTAGTAGACACACCTATCCAGAGCCACTTACATTGTAGGAGAAACCTAAGTGTAGCCACCTGATTTACATTAGCATTCATGCCAGACCAGGCTGACATCACCAGACCAGCAAGTACAGACACAACATCACTAAAGCACTAATGCAAGTTAACTGTGCTAATCAATAACATCAATTAATATATAAATATTAATGGAAATATTAGATGCACTTGTGGTTCCCTCTAGATGTCAGAGAACATAGGTTACTGCCCTGATTGACTTCCCTCCAATCTGGTCTCTGATTGGCTGATGAAAGCCTGCTAGGACAATGTATTCATTGCATTCATTGCAAATAGCTAAATAATTTTCACATTTGATTAGATAAGACAATTGTAGGCATCTTAAATGCTGTACATTTACAGGACAGGAATAACAATTATTTAAGATTGCTCAGTATTCATTAATTAGTAGTCAGGCCACTTTAAAAATGGAAACCGCTATCAAAAAGATATTTAAAAAATGCAAACAGCTTCTTGTTTAGGTAATAATTTAAACTTTATTCAAATTATTAGTCCGGCACTGAAGATAAACTCCGCTCTCTAAGTACTTAAATAATTCTCGCATAACTTCAAAACATTCAAAAGTAAAATATTTACAATCTCATGACATGGAAATGGTCTAAATGATCCATCAATCGGTCGAGTTCTGACATTTTCTCCTTCGTTTTCGGGGTACCCCCGACTCAGGGGTTCTGGCACGGCTGTTCAGCAGCCATCTTCTGCGCCTCTCCAGACGCCAACATGTCCATGCTGTCTTGTCTAGGGGAAAAAAACACTGGAGAGGAAAACAATCCAGATGAAGTTGAAGTCGAGCACACGGGGCTGGTTAAAATCCCAATAATAACCCTTGTACACGATGTGTCTTTTTTCTTCTTTTTTTTTTTTTTTTTTAAAAGCGATCGTAGGGAGATTAGAGATGCTGGGCCATCATGAACTGAAGTAACGGACGGTGGAGGGTTGCATGTGGAGATTCGCAGAGATGCAGCAAGGCCGTTTCCTTGGGGGGGTGGAGGGTGTTTGGGGGGGGGGGGGGTTGTGGAGGCCGGGGGTGGCAGTGGAATGGATGTGAACATGGGGCGAATGAGCTCCCACAGAAAGGCTAACTTCCCCCCGCCCCCCCCCCCCCTTTTCTATGTCGACGTATTCTCTCTGTATAAAAGTATACATGTACACGTATGTACGTATTTATGTGCACGTGTGTGAAGCGGTCCGCGGGGCCGCAGCTCATCCACCCCGGTACAGCAGGTTTAGCCGGTCTAGCTCCTTGCAGTTGTCCATGGTCATAAGCTCCGCCTTCTTTCGCAACCGATCGTCCCGGTAGACCTTGGCTGCGTACAACAGGTCCGTCTCTGAGGAAGAAGCCGACACAGTAAAATTAGAACACCTGCAACTGCACGAAAGCCCGCCTTTCACTCACGCCACAAGTAAAACCCCTCATACACGAGCCTCAGCTTCGCTTTCAGCTAAAAGTAAATCAGATTAATTGCCACATTGAGTGTGTGTACAAATCTAATATAAACCTGGTCAGCCTATTAGGGAGCTTGCTCAGAGAAAGTAGCTAAATCGGTATGGTTTACAAGGCTGCTGTATGGTCCTGAAACATGCAAGATATGCACTTATTTTCAGAAACAACCCATTATTACATATGAAACTTTATTCTGAGTCAAAATGAAGTGGGATCAGACCGCCAACAGCAAACTCAGAGAGAGGGAGCGGTTGTCATGGTGAAGAGGGAGCGGTTGTCATGGCGAAGAGAGAGAGAGCTTACTCGTTTGTTTCTCCTTCCAGCAGTTGTTTCGGACATTAGACACGTAGTCCTCTTCCACGCTTTTCTCGATCTTCTGCAGAGTTGGGCCCTTGTATTCCGATTTGAAGTCTCTGGCGACGTAATACTCCACGCGTAGGTTCTCTGTCGCCCTTTTAACTGTCTGCCCAGTCGACCTGCAGGGGAAGTGAAAAAATAATTTAAAAATCACTGATTCACATATTTCACAAATATGTAGATTTCAAATGTAGATTTATCACACACTTGCACACGTGTGTGTGTGTATGTGTGTGTGTGTGAGAGAGAGCAAGAGAGAGAGAGAGAGAGAATGTGTGTACAAGTCCTGTCATAAGTTTTGAGGGGGTGGGAATGATGGATTAGGGGGAGTGGTTTGGAGTGAAGGCTGCAAGTATGATTATGAGATACGATGTAAAAGCTGTGTGTGGGGGGGGGGCGGGGGTTGAAGCGGGGGTGTTGACATACGGTCTGGAGTAGAGGCTGTAGGGGGGAGTGGACACCATTAACTGGCTTAGGATGGACACCAGGATCAGCACTGCTATGGGCATCAGCTGGATGAACATGGAGAAGCCACCCTGGAAAGCAGAGCACATCACAACCCCTCATTATAAACAATAACAAGTAAATAGTACAAGAATGCCAGTTTGTACCTTCAGCAAGCAAATAATAATAATAAAGATGTAATAATATAATAATAGTAATGATTTGCAATAAAGTGATGTGTGCTACAGTGAAGCAGGCCTGCTCTCTGGTTAAAGCCCTGCCCAGTAACACAGTGAAGCACAAGCACAGTGATACCCCCCCCCCCCCCCCTTACGTCTCCCTGGCCCTCGGCCCGCTCCGGCCTGGTGTGGGTGGGGTGCTGCTGGCTGTACCGGGCCCTGCCGTTGGTGAAGGAGTGTGCGCTCGCTGGAGACAGGAACAGAACCCGGTCAGTTCTTCACAGCTAGGGTTTCGTGCATAAAACCGTACCTCAGTTACTACGACAATCATCTATCTACACAGTGAAAGGCATTTAAGGTCAAGTGGGTTACATCGTCGATACAGAGATAGAAGAGGTCAGTAAGGACTATAGGAGTATAGCAGTGTGTTTCTTATTAAAAAAAAGACAGTGAGCCTGTAAGAACATGTGTTCTCTATAGAGAATGACAGTGAGTCTACAGGCCAGTGTTCTCTATAGAAAAAGACAACGAGTTTACAGGAATGTGTCTACATGCTCGTGTGTCTATAGGGAAGGATAGCAAGTCCACAGGAGCAGCATGCTGTCCATAGAAAACCCAGAGATGGACAGCGAGTCTACACGACTCCGTTCTCTCTACAGTAGGACAGCGAGCCTGTGGGAGTACCCCATGTTATTTTAAGAGAGGGACGCACAGGAAGGGAACCCTCCCCCGAAGAACATGTTGAAGAGGTCCTCGGGCGTGATGTCGGCCTCGAAGCCCGAGTGGAAGTCGAAGCCGCCGCCGCCGCGGGCGTGTCCGGCGTTGGCGGGCGCCTCTCCGCCCGTCAGGTCGTACTGCTTCCTCTTCTCGGGGTTGCTGAGGACCGCGTACGCGTTGCCGATCTCTGCCGAAAAAACCGCGCGGTAGCGCAGCGAAGTCAGTCGGTCATACCCGTCGGCTCTCATCAGAACCATCAGTATGTTTCAACTGAAAATGCTTATGAATAACTCAGTAAATTACACATTTTTATTCACTTTTTCTATTTCTGTTTTATGTGCTTTATGAAACGCTGTTACTTTTCTCAGAAGGTTGAGGGTTTTATAAGAGCCTCTGAGGTTTTATTTTGTAAAAGTTTTATAAAAAGGAATTAATAAAGTGAACAAGTATCTTTTTTTACACAGTGCTGTCACAGTGTATGGGGAACAGGTTGCCGGGCCATGCCGTTAGGGTCGCCAGATTTGCAATTTTATGAAAACCAGACATCATATGCACATGCACATATATGCGACACAGGGGCAATTTGAAGGTAAGAAATGGCCAGGTGCAGTCAGCCTGTGCTCATATGTCTGTATGTTCTCATGCGCGGTGAATGAGGTGGACGATGAGGTGCATGAGCTGGTACTTTTGAAGGCTTCTGTCGCTCCAGGCGCGTGGTTCTTGTCGGGGTGGAACTTGAGCGCCAGTTTCCTGTAGGCCTTCTTCAGCTCCTCCTCGTTGGCGTCCTTACTGACGCCCAGGACCTCGTAGTAATCCTTGCACTTCTTCACCCTGCAGTGGGAGAATCGGCACGGTAACCGGCAGCCTGATAAACGATATTACCCTCCAAATTTATTTTTTATAAAATGCTCCAGCCACCAGACTGATTCACACATTCACCTGCAAGTAAGCCAAAGTGAGGACAGTTGTTCTGCGTTTGAAACCCTCGGGAGCCCTATTAGAGATGCCAGCCCAGGAGGCCAAATTAACAGGTAGGGAAGCCGATGCAATGCACTGGCCCTCTTGCATAATGTGCCTCCCCCAGAGATTCCCCTGAAATCCTGCATGGGTGCTGTTGCATTATTCTGTAGAGGGACACACTGTATAAAGAAACTCTAACTGATTCTACTCCCTCTGCTAATGCACAACCTCCCTGACCTCTCTCACTGCAGCCAATCGTCAGGTCTCTGGGGTCCCCACGGCAACTGGGCACAGGCCTCGGTAGCAGGCCACACTCAGGGCTGGCTTGATTGCCCATAAACCCCCACCGAACACGCCGCTGCACGTAGCGCACCCATCAGCCAAACGAGGAAGTGCAGAAGGACACTCGCACGGGATTTCACAGATTAACAAAACTGCCGTCCCGTTAGTGCTGCCGTCGCTCTTACGAACAAAACAACAATCGAGCTCAATCAAGCCGCTCGGCTGAAATGATCCTTAAGCGCTCAAGGGGACTTGCAATGCCGCAACGTTAAGAGAAAATGAAGTTTAAAAAAAAAAACAAAAGAAAATCAGCTCCTAATAGGTGATCCATAGATGAACGAGCACAAAAAAAAAAGAAAAATCACTCGCTCACAGACCGAGGACGAGGGCGAGTCCAAAGGTTTGTTCTGCGGCCGTGAGGCAGAAAACAGGGCCGGCAGGAGCGCGCGAGGCGGGCTTTAATCACCGAGGAAAGGGACGCCCCGCAGCAGGGGACTCGTTAAACTGCCGTAATTGTGGCACCTCAGACGAGGAACGCGCTCAGTACTTAGAGCAGAACGCCCTACAGAGAGACCTGATGACACAGCCCAAACCAGGGATTCAAATGACCTTTTATTTTATTTTTAAGTGTCCTATCCCTTACATCCTGAGCACTGCTTAGGAACTGTGAAGTGCCAAACTTTCAGCCCCCAGTCACCAAACCATTCCTCAACTTCCAAGAAATACCCATCTGTTTTTTTTAATTTTTTATTAATGTAAATATGCACTTTTTTTTCTTATGCGTTTTTTCTCTTTATTCAGACAGGGAATGCAGAGAGAGCGTTACAGGCAGAGATGGGATCATCATACAGAATGTCCCAGGGTAGGACGTCGAACCCTTGGCCCCATGGGCAGATTCATAAATGAGTCTCGCAGTGTTCCAGTAAGGTCATATCTTAGTTTTTAACCTGTCTTAGTTCTCGTTTAAACGAAATTCCCCATGTCAGAGCTGTCTGCTGTTTTTCAAAAGCCAGAGACCCTTCAGGACCATGGACAGCCACACGATCATCAGGCTTTCTTTCAAAACACCACACAAAATGACCACACTTATACCCGACACAACTTAACTGATAAATAAACAAGCCAAAAGAATAAAGGGGGGGGGGGGAGGGGGGGGGAGTCAGTTTCAGGGGTCTCAACAAACTATTCTCCAACGCATCTGAATCATTCTGACAAATATTACACAATTCTGCAAAGCAGTGCAAGGGATAAGGTGTAGGACACGATTATATGCAAATGAAATAATACGCAATAAAAAAAGCAGGCAAAGAAAACTGAATTCTTTAGGCAGGAGCACGGATTGAGAGTATAGAGAGAGAGAGAGAGAGAGAGAGAGGGCAGAGAGAGAGAGAGAGAGAGAGAGAGACAGTCATACAGATGGAGAGTGGAAGTCACACTCACCTCTGCAGAGAGAGAGAAAAAGAGAGAGAGAATCACACAGAAAGAGTCCAGCAGTCACACTCAGCTCTGCAGAGAGAGAGAGAGAGAGAAAGGGAGACACAGAGTCACACTCACCTCTGCACCCCCTCTACCTGCTCCTTGGTGAAGCCCTTGGCCGGCTCCCCGTTCCCCGTATCCTGCCCGTGCCCCCCCGCCCCGGTCCGGCCATTCTCGGACGCGTTCCCCGGTCGCTGGAAAGACGTGCCGTTCCCCGTGGAGCTGCCATTCCGGCTCAGGGCCTCCAGCAGCACTGGAACGGACGGGTCACAGACAGGTCACAGACGAGTCACAGACAGGTCACAGATGAGTCACAGACAGGTGACAGACGGGTCACAGACGGGTCACAGACAGGTGACAGACAGGTAACAGGCGGGTCAGAAACGAGTCACAGACGGGTCACAGGCGAGTCACAGACGGATCACAGACGGATCACAGACACCTCTGAGACCAGGAGCGTGACAGCAAGATCAGGTCAGGGAGGGACGGTCCCACAGCATCGTTACAGCCACAGGGCTGTAAATAATTCACTAAAGTTTCTGGAAGCTGTGATACTGAGCTTCCTCCGCCCCCGACGCAGGCTGGTCCCTTATTGCGTTTTATTTATGCCGCCCAGCTTCGGATGTTAGAAGGCAAAAAGAAACCACAGCACTGTGATTCAAACAGAAAAATCAACCGAGGGCAACACTCATAAAACTACTTTAAACTTGCTGGCTGAGCATTCAAAGGCTTCAGAATCTGCCATCACCCAGGTGAGGTCTGGCTACACGGCAGGATGTCAGTAACTGGGGGATTTTTTTTCATGAATTTTTAAAATGACCAATTTTTAACAAACTAGTGACATTCAATCGAAACATAAATCCAGTGGGAAAGGAACTTGGATTGTAATCTAAGCCTGTTTTGCTTCAGTATACATCCAAATGTACACTGTGTAATAATGGATAAGAGCGTCAGCTAAACGCTCGATATGCAATGCAAATAAGTAAGAACCAAGACAGTCCAAATACCCGGGGAATTGATTTAGCTTTGCTTGACCTGAAGCTTTTCATTTATTTCTGCTATGAAGACGAAGACAAAACAAAAATACAGAATCTAGCCTATATGTTAATGATTGCAGCCCTAGTTTAGGCCTTGATAATTCAACACAACCCTACACTCAGCTTCCAGTCCATTATTCGATTAAAGGATTGAGCACGAGACTCTTAATCTCTCTTATCTCAAGCTGGTTGCTCCAGTTACCGGTCTCCAACGGTCGTTTTACCCCATGTGGCCTGTTTACCTCAGCCATCACTGTCAACATTCATCGCTGTGTGCGGAAATAAGTGAGAAAAACACTCCTTTTCAAACCCACACTCTGACAAGAAACATGCACGCCTATATTCGGCACATTAAAACTTAAATATGACACAAGATAATTCTAACTCATTTGTCTATCCTTCAAAAATAGGCTATAACCCTATAAGATTATGAAGTGCGCCCATACAGTCATCAGATAGAAAGCAGCTTGTTATTAGTTTATTTGTATTTCGCAGGATCAATGCACATTAATAACATGTCTGTAAATGTGCCAGAGTCAGCCAGGGTGGCTAGTTTTTCATCTGTAGACTCTGGGCTACAGGTCTTCAGACTGGACGAAGAAAGAAACCAGAGTACCCGGAGGAAACCCACGCAAACACCAGGAGAACATGCAAACTCCACGCAGGAAGGTTTTCGGGCCCGGCCAGGACTCAAAACCCAGAAGCTCCTTGTTGTGAGGCAACAGTGATAACAACTGTGCCACTGTGCCACCCTATTGACCTACCCAATACCAAAGAACTGTTAATTTTCTAAATTGATCCTCTGAAGAAATGGCTCGGTTGTAACCCGGAGAAGCCGTGTTAAATGTCACTGTGAGCAAAATGAATCAGACACAGTGAAGGATTGACACCGCGAAGGGCTGAAAATATTTTTCATTATTTGGTGGACTCAAAATCGCTTATCTAGCAACACAATAATAGCGTAAACACGAGAACGTTGACAGACTATACACTTCCTGATGCGGTCACGCGTGCAATTCACCCTTCATATTGTTTCTCAACACACAACTCATACAGTACCACTTAAACATGCAAATAAATATATTTGCTTCAACATTCAACATGGTTGCCTGTAACCTGTTAATATTTAAAGTCACAAGACCCAACTCAAAGGGAACTTGCATCTATGCATGCACATAAATCAGTAATATTCCTACTTTAAACAGCGTCTCTGAACAAATTACTGTAAATAAAAATTTGGCCAAACAGCCTTCCTCAGAATTGCAGAACATCTTGTTCAGGAAAGTTTCAGGAAAGGTTGACATCAAGCTGGGGTCCCCTGCTGAAAATAGCTAAGACCAGCTGGGATTCTAAAATGGTTTCAGATGGCTTAAGTTGTGTTTGCGACACTTCTAGTTGTTCATAGCTGGTCCGTGGTTTGTAAAAGCTGGTTAAGCTGGTTGAGTAAAATGGTGGTCAACTGGTGGACTAGCTGACTATACTGGCTGGGTGAACAGCTGGTTGACCAGCTAAAACAGTCTAAAACTGAACTTAAACCAGCGTTACTAATTTAGGCTGGTTTAAGATGGAATTTTCGTGATTGCACATATATTCGTGATTTCACATACATTCAAGTATAGGCTACCTTGAATTCAGCAAAAATGAAATTCAAGTAGGCCTACTTCAATAGCCAACTTCATACCATTGATCGACGGTCGAAACTTCCGACAATAAGGCAATAATTTTAACAAGCACATCATAAAACCACTCGCGATAGGACAGAGATTGGAGAAGAGAGCAGACTCTTCACCTCCAGACCGATCATGAAAGCCGAAAGACACCAGACTACGGTTTCCCCATTGCCTATAGGCAGCTGAGCTACTGATCAGGAAATAAATCTAACGTTCACCCTCTGGCACGGATATATCGTTCATCAAACACTAAATAATGCATTGAACACTAAATTCAATTTAGTTTCTACCTCGTCCTTAGAAATTATAGCTAGACCTTGCGTTGAACGTGGTCGCCTGGATAGCTCAAAGTGCGGCAGTTATCCAGTTATCAGACCTCCTGTATAGCCGTTCGCATGTTACATGGTTTTGGCCAATTCTGATCACACGCATCAGAAAAATGACAGAAAGTATCGATATTCGAGCACAGGAGTTAGCCATCTCAATTAAATAAACGTAGCCTTCATAAAACCTCTGGTAGTACTTTCTAGACGTTTGAGAGATTGCCAAGCTGTGTACTTTGTTACCTATAGCTTCGGACTTGGTATCCGGCGTTGTGAAAGTAACAATGATAGGGGCAACAGTGAATAGCCCACAAATAATTGAGTGACGTATTTTGATGCAAAGCTGTGTAGCTACATTCCAAAGGTTGACACGAAAAGAGGATGAATGAATCAAGCATCCGAAGCCTGCGCTAGTGAGCCAACCGTTAGAGATGCCAGACGTAGCTAATGTCACCAAAAATGTCAAAGGTATGAACTGCTTAAGAACAATTTGTCAGCGATACCATCCGCCTTTCATGAGAATGTAATCCAGATATTTACCCGGGGTGTTAGCCACAGAACAGACATCGGATAGCTATTGTTCTAAGGCCGGGTGAAACACAACGTTGCACTTAGCCTGCTTACAACAGCTACCAAGCTATCGGTAAAGAAAAATTCACCCAGCGTCCTCATTAAGACATGTCAAGTCAGGTGAACATTACCTTTCGCTTTCTCGGTGGGATATAGTTTCTCCGCTTTATTCAGGAATTTCAACGCTTTCTCTTTGTCTCCTGCTTCGGCAGCCTTAATCGCTATGTTTATACATTTTTCTGCTTCGTCTCGGTTACCTTCCATTTTTCTTCCTCTTCCTTTCCGAGGTCAGCTGATCGACACGCTAGCGTACGCTGTAAAAAAAATACCACGCGTTCGCAAACAGCACTTTCGCTATTTTTTGCTTGCATTTATTTTTTGGCATATCATGACATCATCGTTGAATTTCTTTGCAGAACACAGACTAAAAATATATATATACATAAAAGAAAGTATTTCTTTTTCAATATAAGAATATGGTTTCAAATTAAATTGGTGAGTTCACCGATTCCCAACTGCTTTGTAAAGGAAGAACACTGGTACTTTAATTTTATTTTGAGTGAAGGACAAATGCTGGATGCATGAAAGACTGCAAGACAAATTGAAGAAAAGGGACTCAGAATTCAGTTGTTACAATCTTAAATATTAGTTTTATGCCGTATTCAGTCTCATGTCATAAACAATATATTCAGTATACAGAGAAAGGGAAGCTAGTAAAATCAATTATGTAGCCAATATAGTATCTAAATGGTGTAGATGTGGTGATGGACCAGCTAGGCAATTCATCTGAATATGATCACCTGCTAAATAAATGTAATGACATGTACTGTACAGGTGGTGTATTGTTAAGGTCAAGGTGTGGTATAATGTAAAACTGGCGTATTGTTACTGGTGTGTTAAGATTAATCTGTGGTATAATGTAAAGATGGTGTATTGTTAAGGTGCGTTAAGATCAAGGTGTGGTGATGGAGGAACAGGGAGGAGAAGGTGGTGCATTTAAGACATGCAGGTGGAGGTGGAGTCCTTCAGGCTGTCCAGAGCCGCGTGAATGCGGAAGTGCAGCCGCGATTCCATGGAGTAGTCCTTGTAGTTTAGCCTGTGACCAAAACACAGGAGAGACAACCGGTACACCTAGCTCTCGTACCACAGCCACTCACAACCACTGTATGCTGCCTATATGTCAACAGGCTACCCATTTTTAACCTAAAAAAACAACTTGTACATTTGCTTTGGCTTTCGATGGCCATTAGTTTCATATTATCGCTATTATTGTTCACTTCATCATGCAGGGGGGGATTAAAATATACAACGCAAGTTATTGCATAGCTGCCAATGAGGAGATACTCACTTTGCATTCTCCAGGACACTGGTGGCCTTAGGAAAGTCTCCTTGGAGTTTGTAAATCAGACCCAGTTCATACATGCTGAAGGGCACGAGGTAATGGTCAAAATTTATCTTCTTCTCACTGTAAGACAAAAAAAAATTGGAGGACATGTGACTGAATTACAGATGAGCACTCCTTACCTGGATATCACCTGTGTGAAGCACAGCCCTGACTGCGCTAGCTCCTTACCTGGATATCACCTGTGTGAAGCACAGCTCTGCCTGTGGGAGGCGGCCCAGGTGTTTCAGACAAAGGCCCTTCAGCATCTGTAGCAGGTTCTGGTCATCAAAGTGGTACTCACTGGGACCTGGGAAGGAGCAAAAGGGGCGTGGCCTGAGACATTATGACCATGTGACCACTCCCATCTACAACACCAAGATCCATCCACAGTGCTCACACCAATCTACACCAATCCACTATAACATTCACTCCAAGCCACCGTGACGCCATCACCTATTCCTCCCACCTCTTCTTATGAGACGTTACTTTTTCATGGAATGCACAGCCATTTCTAGCATAATGTGGCTTCAGAGGGAAAACATTCCTCACCAGACATTAAAAAGTGTCTGTTTAAGAACAATCAACTTGGTTCAATCCAGGGGTTTCAAACGGTGGCTGGATCAATAACCAGCATACAGGGGTCCGCCAGGACCAACCTACAACACGTATCCACCACAGCATCCACACTGACCCTACACAACACTGACACTTAAAAAAAAAAGTGAGCTTGAAAAACTTAAAAAGAAATCTGCAATTGCAACAGTACTATGATATATGGTTTGTTGTTTAATACTATAGTAAGATCATAATAGAATATGTATACAGCATTCAGATGGGTAAATATAATATTTTGGGTCACAATGAGACACACACACACAAACACACACACAGGAGGCTTTGCTCAGGTGTTGCTCCGCTGTCTCGAGGGTGGTGAGTAAATTTGCGGTCAGTTCGGCCCTCTTCCCAACGATAGAGAAACCGTTCCACACATACATCATTTCCTGCATGAACAAGAGGACACAGACACAGTCCTGCTCAAAATCAAGCATTAAAAAGTACTTTGAGTGTGTACATCTGCTTTTACAATATTTCAGCATGAACAGATCTGATAAAAGTTGAAAATCTGGTTCATATTGCTGCGATGCATGTTTTAGGCTAAGGGTGTCAAATCTTATCCAAAAAAATGCTGGTGTGGGTGCAGGTTTTTGTTTTAGCCTGGCAGCACTATACCCAATTCAACTAATTAACCAATCGTAGTCCTCAATCAAGATCTTGATATATAGAATCAGGTGTCTTAGTGCTGGGCTAAAACAAAACCCAGCACCTACACTGGCCCCTTTCTGAATAAGATCGGACACCGCCTGTTTTAGGCTGCTGCACTGGAATGATAGAGCAGTAATAGATTAATATGATGTCAGAGCTATGGAGGGTTTTAGTTTTTTTGGGAAAAACAGGGTGATAAAGTCCCCCGCGATCTCCTCACCAGCGCCGGCACCGTCAGAGGAACCGGGGGGGAGGAAGAGTACCTCCTCGCCTTCCTCGCCACAAACTTCTCCGTCGGGATCGACTTTCCAACCAACCTCAGCATCAAGCCATCCACCTGCCTGCCCCACCCCAGGAAGAGCACACGGCTGCTCAAATCCGCACATACAGACACAGCCACACCTCCAGAGTAACTGATCATAAATGCTTCTAAATAAAAAACAACAACAACAACAACAATACATTTTCCCTTCTGATTAACAAACTGGGTTATCCGTTCTTTGAGGTAATGTTCTGTCCAGTGCGAAAATTGGCTGTACTGTACGTGGCATAAATGTGGAATACATTTTTATTTGGATAAATGGATTGAGAAATGATGCAGACCGGAACAACTCCACCACGTTTTCACCAGTTTTCTCAACGTCCTCCTCGGGCAGCATGCTCAAAATGGCCGCTTTCTGGAACATGAAGACTGCCTGCAAAGACCAGCAGGCATTTAGGAATTATAAACCCGAAGCACATTTAAACTTTTTAAGCGTCCAGCAATTAAATTTTGAATTCTACAGAGATAAGCTTTTTGTTATCATTACACAATATCAACTCCACCCACCTCTCTGCCACATTTTTTTTTATTATCAGCAGCAATAGTATAAATTAACTTAATGAATTGAATGCCCTTTTGGTTCTATGGGGATATTTCAGTAAACTAATTCCTGCTCTCCGCCATGCTGAATTGAGTGCCGTACCCTGGACCACTTGCTCTCTGTGCACAGGAGGTCTGCATAGCGATAGGCCTCCAGCCACTCCTGTCTGAAGCAGTGGCACCACATCAGCTCCCAGTAGCACAGGTGGTGGATCTGCCTCCACTCCTGCTGCAGGCCAGTGCACTCCAGGAACTTCAGCTGCGCCTGCGCAGCCACACAGCACGGTCACCAAACATACAACACAGTCAGAATGACACAGTCAAACACACTACACAGTCACCAAACACACAGCACAGTCACAAAACACAACACAGTCAGAACAACACAGTCAAACACACTATACAGTCACCAAACACACAGCACAGTCAGAATGACACAGTCACCAAATGCACAGCACAGTCACCAAACACGATAGTCATAAAACAAACAATACATTCAGAACAACACAGTCACCAACACACAATATAGCCATAAAGACAGTCACCAAGCACGCAACGCAGTCACAAAACACAGCACAGTCAGAACGACACAGTCGCAAACAGACTTTAATGGGATGGGTGGGTTTGTAATCCACCTTTGTCAGAAACATCGGCTGGTAACAAAATTTCTCACCTCTTCTAAGTTTCCTTTGAGCACTGCAATCCTGGCCACATAGAATATTATCACTGACCCCTGAAAGAGAGGAACAGGAGGCACCGGTGACACAGTGTGTGAGTGGGTGTAAGAGCAGAGTGAGCTTGTGTAATGTGGGTGTCAGGGTGATACAGGAAGGTAACTGGGGGGTAAAGTGGGGTGCATGGGTTTCACAGTGGGGTAAGTGGGTTTAATAGTAGGGTGAGTGGATGTAATAGTGGGGTAAGTGGGGATGAGAGTGAGGTGAGTGGGTTTAATAGTGGGGTGAGTGGGGGTAACACTGGAGTACAGTAAGTGGGTGTTTTTCTCACATTGGGGTATTTTTCTATGTAGGGCTCTAGCAGAGCCTCAGCCTCACACAGATTCCCATCAGCAGTTCCTAAAGGACACAGCATACCAGGCGCATTACATTACATTACATTACATTACATTACAGCACATTACATTAATAACAGACCATGTGAATACACATGCATTAATTTATTAGCTTTTATTTCACCAGGAATAGTTCCCATTGAGACATAGATCTCTTTCTCTTTTAAGGGAGTCCTGGCCAAGAAATCAGCAAGAAAGTTTCCTATAAAAACACAACTTAACACTTAAAACAGACAACCAAGTACATCAAACCATGGATTTACAATGTTTAGTAGTTTAGTCAGAAGGATTGAGTGACTAAGTCATCCTTAATCCTGTTTTTATAATCTTCCCATGCTTTTAAAATAGCCTGTTTAAGATTATATTGCAGTTCACATCAGGATGAGGGTGTAAAGACTTTTTCAGCAAAAATAGTGCAAGTTCATAGACTGACATACATGATTTTCCTCTGTGACTAAAAGCTGAAGCAACTGATAATTTGGGGAGTCAGTAGTGAGCATTGAGGAAGGAGGAAGTTCTAATATAAGCAAAGGATCTGTAGGCTTTAATGTGTCATGTTTGTTTTGGAGCAGCACGTTGTTCACATGGTTACTGCCAGTTTGACAGTAATGTGGGTGTGATCTTACCAAGTATGATAGTAATGTGGATTTGACGGTGAAGTTGGTGTGGTCTTACCAAGTATGACGGTGATATGGGTGTTGCCTGTCCCAGTATGAGAATGATGGGTGCGGTCTTATCCAGTATGTCAGTAATGTGGGTGTGGGCTTACCCAGTATGACCGTGATATAGGTGTAGTACACAAGGAGGGTTATGACACAAAGGATAGAACGTAAGCTGTTGCTGGCAGCACCTGCTCTTAACTGGGACAGTCCAAACTCCTAATGAGACAGAAAAACAGCACAACCACCCCCATTAACCAAACTGTGGTCACCATGTACCATACTATACCCACCCTAAACCATACTATACCCACCCTAAACCATACAATACTATACCCACCCTAAACTATACTGTACTATACCCACCCTGAACTAAACTATACCTACCCTAAACCATACTATACCCGCCCTAAACCATCCTATATTATACCCACCCTAAACCATACTGTACTATACACACCCTGAACTAAACTATACCCACCCTAAACCATACTATACCCACCCTAAACCATACCATAATATACCCACCCTAAACCATACTGTACTATACACACCCTATACCATACTATACTCCCCTGGCCATGCACTGATGAAGTTATTCCACATGTTTCACTGACAGAAAAAAACCTTGTACAATAAATTAAAAAACTGGTCTAAAATAGCACAAAATGATGATGATAATAATAATAATAATAATAATAATAATAATAATAATAATAATAATAATTTTTTTTAAACATACTCGGTTGCCCGAGAATCCGATGAATTCCAGTAGTCGCAAAACCCTGTTGGGCATTAGAGACAGCATCTGGCCGAAGTAAAGAAAAGAGCACACAGGTGATCTCTCACAAATAAACAGGTCAGGTGTACCCAAGGCCTTTCCACTGACACACCATAGCTGTACATTCACTTCAGGTAGGGGCAAACCAAAGGCATGTCCAGCATTAAAACAAAGACAGTTGTTTTCAAAAAACATCCCTCTCAATGACACCCAGCAAAAGAAACACCTCATGAAAAACCTATTGTCTTTCATGTGACCCAATAGCTATAAAAGCATTAGCACAGAGTAAAACATTGCCACAAACTGCATAAGGTGTATTAACACACAATTGCACAATAGAATAGATACACAACTTATACACAAAGTATAGTATTGTCTCACCAAATTAAATGAACCAATCCCCATGTTAACTCCGCCCTGAAAATGTTTGAAGGTGTCACTCTGCTCCGGCAGATTCTGAGCTGTATTTAGTAAAAGCAGGCATTCCCTGGCAGGATGGGATGAGAGAACATTAGACAAAGGCCTTCGGGGAAGAGATTTTATCACCTATGACCTCTTAAGGACAGACTCCTTCCATATCCCCTCTGATACTGATACAAAGTCACATCACAGGCTGATTCCACACACTGATACTATCATAAAGTCAGAGCACAGGCTGATTCCACGCACTGATACGATCACAAAGTCACATCACAGGCTGATTCCACGCACTGATATTATCACAAAGTCACATAACAGGCTGATTTCACACATTGATATTAATAAAGTCACACTCCAGGTTTATTTCTCTGATACTATCACAGTCACACACCAGGCTGATTTTACACCCTGATAGCATCACAGTCACACCCCAAGCTGATTTCACACACGAATACCGCTTAACTTAGAAGAATGTTCATACTTCTGGCCTTTGGCAGTTTTTCAAACAGTTTTGCAGCCTTTTTTCAGCCAGTCTTAGACTAGCCTGAACAATCTCCCAGGTAATTCCATCCTCTTAACACCTAAACCTCATCCATTTATATATAAAAACAAATGCAAGACAACATTATAAATTTGTTTACATGTAAACAAAATAAACATTAATGAAATAGCAACTGCACAGCTCATCTACTACCTGCACATAAGGCTGAGAAATATATTTATTAATTTAATTAAAACGAACAGGATGAGTTTTGAAGCTGAATCCGTTTTTGAGTTTTGTCAAACCTGTAAAGTGACTGTAACCTTTGTTTAATTCAGGTGGAAATATAGAATTGTGTGCCTCTAGCAAGCTGAGTGTCTGTTAGAATGGCCGGACGTAATAAATATGCTTACTTAAAGATCTGATAACTAGAGCGGATTTTGATCCCGCTCTTGATCAAGCCAATCATGGTTTCATCCTAAAAGAAAGAAATAAAAATGAATACTTAATTTAGTTGGGCATTCAATTAATTCAGAAGACCATCATGATGATAAATAATCAAAACATAAGCACACATATGATCGGTTTTCTGATTTGATCCGATGTACCTGCATACGGCTCATTCATGTGCACAGGCACATACTACAAACCGCTGACCTCTACAAATGACCCACTGACCTTACGATGGCGAAGCACTGACCTCAACTACAAATATGAGCCACTGACCTTACGATGGTGAAGCACTGACCTCAACTACAAATATGAGCCACTGACCTTATGATGGTGAAGCACTGACCTCTAAAAAGGTGAGGGCGGCTTTATGCAACAGGCACTCGGCGTAGCAGATCTCAGCGTGCATCTCCTCTGTGGACACGGCAGAGAAAAATGTAACCTCAGGGCACGGCGCCACCCTGTGGCCACACACAGCAAAGCAGTCAGATCCGCTCACCTTCCGAAAGCCTTTCAGCGGTTCGTGTGTAGAACAGGCTGGCTATCGTCTCAAATACGCTGTACTTCCTTCTGAACCTGCACGGGAGAGAACAATGTTTTTTCCAAATGTTTCCAAAGACGTCTGAATTTGGTTCTGAACCATAATAAGTGAAAACGAAAGAGAGTTGCTTCACGATGTGAGGTAACCGGATTTCGTCCTGGTGAGGAGATTCACCCGTACCTCTGACAGGTTTGCAATGCCTCCTTCAGTGAAGCCATGGCATTCTGAATGTCAGTGGGGTCAAAGGTCATGCCAGCCTGCAAGAGCAGGATGCTGCTGTGGCCCATGGCATGGTACACGCTGGTCTTGGCCCTGCCATTAAAACAAAGCCGTCACACCCAGGTACGCAGATACATTAGACTTTCTACCTCACCTGCATATTTAATACCTCAAATGTAACCTCCTCAACCCATTTAATCATTTTTTATTACAGATCCCACATTACATTCCTGTTTATCCCTGCTCTCAGTCCGAGCAGAGATAACCTGCTCTTTTCCTAATATCACGAAAACAATGCTAAAATATTATTTTAGCCGATGTCCATGGAGCACGTTTGTGTCTCTTTGGGTATGGGCGCCATACCTGGGTTCCAGAAGTGCCAGGGCTTCGGAAAACTTGTTGCTGTGGAAGAGGTTTAGCGACCGCTCGCTCTCCTCTAGCGCAGTCCGAAGATCCATCTGAGGCTCCCTGAGAATAATTTGTGTTAACATGGGAACTTGCAAGTGCTGGATTCATACACATATGTTTTTGTTTTTTAAGTCTGCTGTGTGATATAGAAACCATTTAATAAATGTATGTCTAGGTGTATTAGACTAAATCTGTTGCAGTGGAACAGTTGGCCCTATATGCAGATCTCATGTGGTTACAGGACTAACAGTGCGCCGTCTGATTGGCTGAACCTGTCGTTACAGGACTACCAGTGGCTGAACGGAATGCTTAAGTGTTATTGCCTCTAGATAGTTATGCATATTTAGTGCGTAAACGCTTTAAAACAGTTAATAAATTAAATGGTAATTATGTGCCAAGGTAGGCTGACCAGACGTCCTCTTTTCCAGGACATTTCTTCTTTTTGGGGCCGAAAATGTCAGTGCAGGATTTCTACATTCGTAAAATGCCCGGAAGGTTTTGCTTGTACATGAACAAACAGCCTTGTATAATTCTCAGCAACCCCTGTCCCCCGGTCACATGTGTACTTACATAGGCGTCTCCTTCAATACATCGTTAACAGCTGCCTGAAACACAGGTAATTGAATAGGAGTTTAGCACAGGGGTTTACAAAATTTTCTGATCCAGGGACACCCAACCAACCAGATTTATTTTTTAGTTTAGCATTTGATACAGACTGGAATTTCCCCCGCTGAGACATGCAAACCATCACTGCAAAATTAAGGCATACAACCAGAACAATTTCCAGCTTGCGCGAGGTGATTTAATCATAGCAATATCTAAATATGTAACTTACATCAGAGTTCATTCTGTCGGCTTCATTTCCAACGTGAGACAGTCTGTCTGTTTTATTCATCATAGGTTTGTTACACAAACTATAAAAGTATCAGTCCAGATAGTAAGAAATTATCACCACCACCAGTGATGAGACTAAAATGTCCCTGTTCGCTTCGTTTTTAAAGAATTTAAACCTTCAAAGTCATAAACCGCCCATCTCTCGACACTTGTCAGTAAGGGACACACCCACATACAGTTCTGGTAGAAAAAAACAAAACTTTGGGTGCGTTCCACTTGGATGTGCCGACAAGTAGGTCTCTTAATTAATTACATGTCGAAAATAAAACGTTTATTATTTGTGCATAATGATAATTCAAATGGGCGATTGAATTGTCTGAAGAAGAATGTCAAAAAATTCTATTTAGAAGTTTGAAACATGATAAGATTTGAGGTATTTAAAAAGATTAAATTAAGGCTTCAATTATTGTAAACCTAGTAAGAGTTCTGGGAAGAAAAAGTCGAGCCTACCTATTTTTGGAATAAAACTATTAATATCTTACCTTATCTTACGGAAAATTTCATATCTTTCCCCCACTTTCGTGCTGGAGGGTGGAATGGGGTTGGATTGGAATAGTACAATGGACACTGTATGCATATGCAAAGTTACTGCTTTGAAATGGCCACACATCATAAATCATGTACATTTAAGCATATATATATTCCGGCTTTCCTCGATTTTATTTAGCTAATATCATAGCTGCCCAACCCTGTTCCTGGAGATTTACCGTCCTGTAGGTTTTCATTTCCACTCTAATTTGGCACACCTGATTCTAATTAGTTGCTCAAGGATATCTGTAGCTGCTCTGCAAAGCGTCTTTGTGAAAGTTCTTTGTTAAAATTACTATACAAATAAAATGAATTTTACAAAATAAAATGGATGTGATGATGCGGAAAGCAATTTATTCAGAAAGCCTTCATAAATAACCATTTTGAAATGAGGATCTTTGGAAGTAACGATCTTGAAATACCGAACACAAGAAATGTTTAACCATGGCCTCGTCGAGCCACCGTAGTTCCCATATGCCCATTTGTTTTCGGACGTCAGTTTACTACTTCTCGAACGAAAAACATGGCGGCATCCAGCGCTGCAGGATGTTCAACTTCTGCCAACGCTAATGATGATATACCTACGTATGAGTACATAGATATAAACACCAAGCCATTTCACGTAGCTACCTTTGAAAATTTGTGGAAACAAACTCTGAATCCTAAGTATTACTCTATCCGAGATGTACACCAGGAAACGGATGAAGAATTTGCTGAAGATATCGGAATCCCTCCAGGAACAGTCGAAGAGCTCAAAGTTATCTGCAAGTTCGTGCGAAACGCTGATAATTCTGTTTACTCCAATACCAACTTGCGCATTTGCTAATCTAAGATTCGTTTTCCCCACGTAGTCCCCTGGTGACTGGAACGGAATAATTAATTGATCTTTTGGTTTGTAATTCACTAAATACTCAGATTAACAGAATTGTTCTCTACCTAAGTAAAAATAAAAACATAGGTGGCCAGTACTGTATCTTTATAAAGGATTATATTGATTAACTCTGGTCCTGAACATATCTATAGAGGGTTATCCTAGCTCTGTTCAAACTGTCATCGTATGAAATTGACAATAGTATGCGTTTTCTACAGCCCAGATACATTAAGATGTCACCCCGAAAATCAGCCTCCGGATACAGACGTGGTGCCCGCAGACCCTGGGTTGATGACCTTACGGTAAACACGCTTAGATGTATCGGGAAATGCTTATTGCTGTATGTGAGAAAAGTCCGTGCAACGTTATTCGCGGTCATGCACTGAGCTTTTTGTGTTACCTCCTCTAAAGACCTTATCATCGCGAAATATCTGTGTCTCTGATTGATTTCAAGCCCTGAATTTTTTTTGTCATGTTGCAAGAATTTATCTACAAATAGCTTTTCTGTTCAGAGCCACATGTGCTTGCTTTTCTGGGTGGATTCTTTCAACTTTTCAAATTAGATTTATCAGTGTTTTGTTTTTATAAATACATTTTAAAAAAGACGTACACTTAAAAAAGATTTTGGTCTTTGGATTAAAATACACGCAGCTCTCAAACAGAAAAAAAGAGTGTATGCCTTGTTAAGCACTGAAAGTATATGCATATGTTTATTGATACAAACTACAAAGACATTACTGCAAGAAATATTGTAAATACTTATAGAAATAAGACATTTGTTGTGGCTGCTGTTATTTGTCCCTTTCCTGGTTTTAAAGGATGAGGAAACGAAGGCAAGATTATAGGGAGACCCTCATTCGAGCTCAAACCTGCAGGCAAGACCTTTATGCAGCTGAGCTGGTGAGTTTATTTCACTGCTGATCAAAGCAATCTCTGCCGCATGCCTGTGGACTTGTGAGCTGTACTGGGTTGTGTGTGTGTGTGTGTGTGTGTGTGTGTGTGTGTGTGTGTGTGTGTGTGTGTGTGTGTGTGCACGCGCGCATGCGCATATAGCTATTTCCTAGTTATACTTTGTGAACAGTAGGTTAGTGTTGCTATAGTTGTGTTGTAGTGTAACTGATAGATGTGCAGTTTCAGTGCAGTGTGATTCTTTTCATTCCCTTTCACTCCCTCTCACTCACTCTCCTCCTTTCCCTCCTTCCCTTTCTCATTTCCTCCCTCCGTCTCTCTCCGTAGGAGAATCTGGCGATAGGTAAAAAACCTGTAGATCCGGAGGACCTGCTGCCGGAGGGGGAGATCATCCTGAGCGTCAACGTCCTGTTCCCAGTCATAACTGAGAGGGTGAATCACTGCGCCTACCCATAAACCCCTGCCACTGCTCGTGGAACCCCGGGACAGAAGAGGCTATTTATTGCAGCTTCAGTAGTTTTGTGGTTTTACATTTTGGCATCCTCACCGTGTATGACCAAGATTTTCTACGGTGACTTTAAAAGTGTATGATTTCAGTGTGGGAACTGCAAGTCATTCCCACCGACACGGTCATTCCGTCTAAATTTCAAAAGGTTGTAAATTAATTGGAATTACATCAGGGTCTGTTATCTGAAGGGCACAATCTCCCTGATAAACTCGCTCCACCGTGAGGATGGGGTAATCAATTAATCCAGCAATGCCTTTAATCTTTTACCAAAAGTGCATTATGCAATGATTTCACTTAAGGATAAGGACGTCAGAAACGATGATCGGTAGGTGAGCGAATGTCTGCGTGTGACAAACGTCGATGCTCTTTGACCGACGGTGAGCACGCCGTCTCAGTTTAAGCATTTCAAGGCGCGCCAGAACCTCCAGGTGCTGGGGTCTCAGAAGCTGACGGACCTGCGGGACGCCATCTGCTGTCTGAGCGACCTGCAGGTGTGCGGGGAGTTCAGCGACACGCCGGACATGGCGCCCGAGTTCATCAGCAAGGTGCGGCCCCCTCGCACATCCTCAAACTTGCACGTTTAAGGACAAAAACAATGTATGATATCTTGGCTCATCGTTTTAACTATATTATGGTGCATAACATGTCTTAAAACTCAACAGTAACAGTAGTAATGGTCAATACTCTACACCTAAATGGTAAATAACCTGACTAGGCAGTAGGATTGCAAAGGGTTGGAAAAATTCCGGTAAATTCCCAGAAACTTTCTTGAAACTTTCCACGGGAAAATGAGCTTGGGAATTTTGGAAACTTTTTTTCCTACTTTTCAGTAATATGTTAGCTTATAAAAGCTATTATCAAATTTAGGTTGAAGCATTTGATTGATAATTGTTATGACGTGTTATTTATTTAGAATTCTTTTTTTTTTTTCAGGATCTCTTCAAGTCTGCCTTCCTCTTCCTGGGGGGAATTTTTTACAATGACATGCGATACCCAGAGTGCAAAGATCTGAGCCAGTAAGTCCTACTTGTGTGCAGGAAAAACCGCCACTCATAGTCTGTGACTATGATGTCACTTCCTGGCAGGCTAGGTGGTTCCCTGTGACTCTGAGGTCATTTCCTGCAGGCCTTAGAACCTGTGGGGGTACTGACCCCTCTGTTAGCCGTGTGTACTGTAGGTGTGGAAGATACTGCCGCTCTGTCATAACCTGTGACTGTGAGGTCATTTCTTGCTGGGTCAGGTGGTTCCCTGTGACTATGAGGTCACTTCCTCCTGGGCCAGGTAGTTCCCCTAGTCTTTGTAGGTGCAGGACCTGCTATGTCCACTGCAGTACTGGGCTCAGTACGCCACAGAGCTGAAGGCATAAGACTCGCCTTAAATGAACCAGCTAGTTGCAAGCGGAGCGTATGGGCTGTGGCTCCCAGCGCATGACCTTGTGGAGCCTGGATGACGAGGCTGCGGAAAGCACCGGAACATGTTGTTGGCTACGCCCTGCGTTTGCTACGCCCCTCCCTCGGTTTGGTGCCGGACACAGGGGGGAGCTGCACAAAGCATCAGCTCACATCACCGCTCTCAGGGGATCGACTGTAAAATGTCAGACCGCGAGTCACGAGGCCGACCTGTGTGCATCTGATGACATCATTCTCTAACTATGCATCTAAACCAAGACCACTGCCTTCGACAAAAATATAACTAGGGCATAGCTGGCCAAGTTGAAAAGTCTAGTTTTTGTGGTAACAAGCTGCGTGGTTCAGTATTTATGAAGGATTTGTGTGTGTCTGTGTTTTTCCCAGGACAGTTCGGGAATGGGCAGAGTCTCACGATATGCCCACGTTCCAGACTGCAAAGATGGAGGAGACGACGTTCCGGGACCTGAAGCTCAAAGTCGGATACCCCTACCTGTACTGCCACCAGGGCGACTGTGAGCACGTGGTCCTCATCACAGATATCAGGTCAGCTGGAGTTCACCGCGTCTCAGCGTCTCCCGCACACCGTGCGTGAGGTCAGGGGCAGTAACCTGCGGGAACCCGGCCCACTTAACCCTTTAAGGCGTGAGGTCACACATGCGATCAGGATGTTCTCAACTGAACATTCTAATCACAAGTATGTGATTAGAATGTTCTTAACGGAACATTCTAATGCTGACGTAACTGAATGCAAAGTTTCAAAACGCTGAAATATGTATTTTGAAATGTAACATTCCAAAAAACCTGCTCGTCAAAAGGTTAAACCCGTCTCTCCTGTGCAGCCTTCCCAGAGCAACATTTGAACCTGCCCCTATGGGCTGTGCGAGTGGCTGTGTTGTCGTTTGTCTGCGTCGTGGGTTGTGCCGCTGATGTTTCTCGTGTCTGTGCCGATTATAATCGAGTATCTACCTGCCCCCCCCCCCCCCCCCAGACTGGCACACCGGGACGACTGCCTGGACCTGAAGCTCTACCCCCTCCTCACCTACAAGCATAGGATGATCAGCCGAAGGTGTGCGGTCTGCAACCTGTACATCAGCAGGTAAGGATCGCCCCGCCGCGCCCCCGCACACAACACACCCGCGCGCTGCGTCTCCATGGCAGCGAGGACACGTTTCCCTTTTCCTGGAGTACGAGCCGTTGGGATGGACGCCTTTCTGTGTTTGCCAGGTGGATGACCACCAACGACAGCTTCGCGCCGACAGACCCCTGCCTGTTCTGCGACATCTGCTTCCGGATGCTTCACTACGACCCCGAGGGGAAAAAGCTGGGGGACTTCCAGGCCTTCCCGTACGTGGACCCCGGCGCCTTCAACTGAGCCCCCCCCCCCACCCTCACCTGGCTACTGAATGTCGCTATGGTTACCTGGCGCCAGCGCACGAATGCTACTTTGCACGTGCTTCTCCCGGGCTGATGAGAGGGATGGCCAACGCAGTTACCAATGCTGAGAGGATTTCCACGGTAACAATGGTGGTTTGGTCAAAGATTGTGTTGATCTCTCAAGATCCACCAACGAGCCGACTGGAAGAGGAGCACGGCCAGTTTTGCTTTACCCAGCACCTTTTCACAGTGTTAAAATTCACACGTTTGGGGTCTTGAGTTTTGCTTAGACTATACTTATTTTGGCAGTTCCATTTTCCGTAAAAACTTTGAGTGTATGATTCTGAACAGTATTTTTGAGTATTTTTTTATTAAATTAAACTTTTTTCAATATTAAACTTTTGCATCAGATGTAATTTGTCAGGCAGATGTATAACTTTATTTCTGAGAATTCTGAAACCGACTTTTCACATTCCCATCGAGTGTTTTTGGATTTAGGAAATTTACGTAGAAACTGCAGATGTTACTGGATAATCAACTGACACACTTTTTGTATCCACACTGGCTGATGAGGTTCCCAGCTAACAGAAAATGTTCTCACAATGTTACTGGAATGTTTTGTCAATGTTATAGCCATTGCCACTACATGGCAGCAACATCGTGAGAACGTTTTGTGTTAACTGGGTTAGCATGTCCTGGTGTTTTCAGTACACATTCAACTTTCAGGAACCGATAAAGGCCACTTAATAAAGTATATTGGAGCACCTAACAGGAGTGAAGACGACCACGGTGTGTTATGGATGAAGGTTACTGCTTTTATTAATGGAGGAAAAAAACAGATTCACACACAAAAATACTCTTATTTACAGTGATGAGTCAGAAAAATGGGCAACTTTTAAACTGGCAGACGTTTAAAAAAAAAACAAAAAAAAAACACAACAGAACAACATACAGTAAGTTGGCAAAATAAAACCTTGGCACACTATTCAGTAACTCTTCCTTTGGCAGTACAACTGCTCTGAAATGACGGATTTAAGAAATATGTACAATCTATACTAAAGAAAGGAGATGGACCACGAGTGTGCAAATGTTTTCAGACACAACTCCTCTTCGGCTACTTGAAGCACGAGTACTCGGGACGAGCCACACAGTCTACAAGTCTACTTCCGGAACTGGGCGAAAAGCTGCGTTATGCGCGAGGTGTTGCGGGATGTAAAGGCGTGAGCAGAGGGGCGTACACACGGGAATGTTTAAAAAACGCTGGCGGAAAGCGTGTCCTAGCGACAGACCGTAGACCGCGTTCGCCACCGTACAGCCTTGCAAGCTGCCGTGGATCCTTCATTACAGAGAAATACAGAAATGGCGGCTGCGAGGTAAAAAAAAAAAAAAAAAAAAAGGCGGGAAAATTAAAATGGCGGGCAACGGAAGCAGAGGTGCGCGAGGGCCGAGACGACGTTGGCGGGGGGACGATGGGGGAGCACTTCGGTTGAAATGATCGTGACGGAGAGACACTCATTAACACTTAAAAATCTAAAACACAGACCAAATCACAGCAGGCCCTACAGGTGGCTGGTATCCAGAGGCAGACGGGGGGGGGGGGGGGGGGGCTTCTCCTCGGATTGCACAGTGGGGGTTTTGGTGTGGGGTAACTTGGTTCAGTAAGGCTCTTTGACTTCATTTCCAGGGCTGCATGTGTGGCTTCAGCTTCAGGCAGACTCCTCCTGGGCCTTAGGAACACTGAAATCACCAAGGCAACAAACATCTGAGAATACAGGAGGCACTGTGACACATTCTCCACCTGTCTCACCTGAGTCCCGCCCCACACCACCCTGTCTCATCCGTTTAGCTCCACCCCCATCTCACCTGAGCCCCACCCTGTCTCACCTGTTTAGCTCCAGCGCTGCGGCGTCCTCTGCAGGTTTCTCTCGGCTGTCCTGCTTCTCCTCAGAGCTGCTGTCCCCGTTTACAGTCTTATCTGCAACACACACACACACACACAAATGTATTCTGAACTACAAATAAGCAGGAGTCATAACTAATAAAATCACAAATAGTTTGCGCACACACTATAATTGATCAACTGATTTACAAAAGTCGCAAAATGATGAACCCCCCCCCCCTCCCTTTTTTATTTGAAAGGGACAAGCACAGTGAACACTGACACCAGAGAGATGACAGCACCTAATGCTCTGGCCACGCCCGTTTAGCCAAAGCTAATTTCCAAACAACACTCCCTTCTGTTCTCCAGTACGATTTCCGGAAATATCCGCTCGGAGTTCTTCAGCATGGGGCGGACAACCGCCGAGGTTCCTGTGATTCGCCGAATTTGCATCGAACACAAGGGCTACAGAATCTAGCGCTTCACCCTAACGCACTGCGAAACCACCGTTCTAGCCGATGCCTGCTGACACCCTGTTCCACACCGCAGCCTACGTACGGTCTAACGCAATCTAACACCGACCAACGCAGTCACACGCCCCACAGCCTACAGCCTAAGACAGTCACCAATACTGAACAATATTACTCAGCCACTCAACACATTCACAGTAAATGAGACTAATATTTCTCTGCCTCCAAGCTTTCACACACTAGCGATGTACTGATGGAGTTCTGTAGTAAGAGGAGTGCATTGTGGGTGATGGAGTATAGCAATGCACGTGCATAGTTCCTTGGTGTGCAGTGTTCCAGGTGTGCAGCCATACAGGTGCGTAGTGCCCCAGGTGCATAGTGATACAGGTGTGTAGTGGTCCAAGTGCGTAGTGATACAGGTGTATAGTGATCTAGATGCGTTGTGACCCATAGTCAGTAGTCATACAGGTGCACAGCGATACAGGTGTGTAGTCACACAGGTGCATAGCGATACAGGTCTATAGCGGTCCAGGTGCGTAGTGATACAGGTGTGTAGTTGCTCAGGTGTGTAAATGTCCAGGTGCAGTGTTGCTCACCTGCGTTCTGCTCCTGCTCGGCCTTCTTCAGCGCACCGCGCTTGGCCTCCTCGTGCAGCCGCTGCTCGGCCAGGGACTTGTTGAGGACGGTGCTGATGACGGAGTCGCCCTCCCCCACCAGGAACATGGTCTTGAACTTATTGTACAGCATGGTGGCCTTGTCCATCACGTCCTGGCAGGCCTTAAACCTGCGGATCTGCCGAACGCAGACAACAGCCTCAAACCCCGCCCACCTGTCTGATACAACACCCTCAAACCCCGCCCACCTGTCTGATACAACACACTCAAACCCCGCCCACCTGTCTGATACAACACACTCAAACCCCGCCCACCTGTCTGATACAACACACTCAAACCCCGCCCACCTGTCTGATACAACACACTCAAACCCACCCACCTGCCCAATATTTACTGTCTTAACACTTTATTTGCTGTGGCTTTATTGGACGATGTACCATGTGATGCTGGGGGCGGGGTCTGCCATACCTTTTTGAGGGTGGCGATGAGCTCGCTGTGTTTCTGCAGGTGCTGAGTGGAGACCTGGAGTGTGCCCAACTCGTCCAGAGCCGCCAGACACTTCTTCACATCCTGTTTAGAGAGAAGTGTGTCGTTGTATACTCGCAGCCCTTTATTCTACCCATAATCCCCTAGCCCTGCTCACACACCATTGGCTCTCAGAGTTCAAACTACAGCAGCCAATTCTGTTACACCAACACTCCCTAAGAAAAGCTTATGTGTCTCACTTACAGGGTTGTCGATCTTCAGAGAAACTTTGATCTCTCCATGTAATCGCTGCAGTCTGGACTCTGTGGACAAATCTGCATATGTGGGAAAAACAAATTTAAATAACTGCAACTGAAAATCGGCCAGGACATAAGAAAGCCATGTTGGCTGACTGAGCACCAACAGGCCAAAACACAAAGCCACGCATAACCCATCAGGGGGCAGCGCACTCACCCTTTTTCTTCTCTCCTTTCCTGTCTTCTACTTTCTTTCCATCCTCTTTGTTCTGCCTGGAGGAGGGGGAGAAGAACATATTCCTTTCATTCCACACTAGAACACACCTTTCAATCATCTGCAATTCACTGCAGTTATCCATATTTGTGCAGCATTCACTTCCATTGCCTGTCAGTGTTCTAGAACTGCAGTGCTTTCAATCACCAGCAGTGATTGTGACATCTGCGTTAGACTGTGACATCAGCATCGGAATGCTCGGTTAAGAACGTTCCAATCAAATGCTTGTGATCTCACACCTTAAAGGACTAAGGAACATTTCAGTTAGCTCTCAGTCACAGATTAACATGCTGACCCCTCGACACGGCGACATGCCCAACACAGTTTAGCGTTTAACACACTGCTGCGCGTCGGGAGGCCAGCGGCACACTGACTCACTCAGCGGTCTTGCCGTCCTCCTGTTTGCGTCGCCTGTCCTCTCGTTCCGTCTCCATGGAGACCTGCTGGGGCTTGGCCGCGTTGCGTCGCCTGCCGGGCGCGCTCTTGCTTTTCTGTGTTAAAAGAAGCGCGTGCAGGTCACAGACCGGGCCTCTCTTACCGAAACACACACACACACACAAGAAAGGCACTCACTTCATTAAAACGATTTAGACAAAATGTTCAAATACAGGGTCGACGTGTAAAGCTCTCTCTAGCTAAACCCCCAGCGTTTCCGCTGAGTTGAAGCGTTTACTTTGCGTCCCCTTCGCCACGCACCTCCTCATCCTCGGTGTCGGACGCGCTCTCCTCTCGGCCGTTCCTCCTGCGCTTCCCCTCGGGCTCCTCCTTCCCCTCCTGCTCCTTCAGCTGCTCCTCCTCTCTCCTCCTCCTGCCGTCGCTCTTCTTCTCCTCCTCCGCTTTCTGGCCCCGGCTCTTGTCCTCCGTTCCCCTCTTCCGCTTTCTGTCCATCTCCACCACATCCCTGAAACCAGGACGTACACACACACACACACACAAGCACACACGCACGCACACATGCACAAACACACACCAAACACACACCATAGCCGGTTGAGCAAGCTGTGGTTCCAGCAGAAGGTTCCAGAATAAGAGAACGTGTAAGCTCTGGTTCTGTGCAAAACAGGCAGCTCACCGCTTCCCACAGATGTGTATGAACCGTCTACATCAATGTACACACTACTGCACAGACTAACTGTACATACACCCCTGCATGTATACTCCTCTCTCTGACTCTGTACCCTACTGCGCAGACACCCTCTGCGTGTGTGCGTCTGCGCATGCGGAATGCGTGAGGAAGAGTACATTTCACTGCTGGAGCTGCGCAGGTCCTGCGACGCCTGCTGCTGCAGAAACAGCATCTTCTCCGCCTTGGGCTTTCTGCCTCGACGTTTAGGAGTGGCCTCGCCACCTAAAAAAGAGTTACACACACACACACACACATTAATACACACGCACACTTTAATATACACATACGCACACACACACACACTTCAATACTGCATGCAAAGACATACACTAATACTGCGCACACGCACAAACACAGACAATATTGCGTACATGCAGGCGCACAGACACACAAATGCGTGCACACTCATGCACACGCACACACAGTCTTTAATACTGCACTCACACGCACTCACAACATTAAATACCACACACATACACCGCCTTTCGTACAAGAAGTAAGCACACAAACACGCACACACTGGACACGGGGCGTTTCCATTTTACCTGCAGGGCTAGACGTAGGGCTGGCGGCCTCGTCGTCTTTTTCTGAATCCTGTTCCACTTCGCTCTGAAAAAAAACAAAAAAAAAAACATTTTTAACAAATTCACCAAAGCGTAGTCTGAGCAAAACCAACCATGAGTGTCCAGTGAGCCTTATTTTTCACCTTACGTAACATTCAAGTGTGTGTGTGCCTGCACACCGGCACAGGCACACACACACAGTGTGCACGGAGACATGTACACGCACAGTGCTGCAGATGTACAAGCATAATTCACACGTACTTGTGATTCATACATTACATTACATTACAGGCATTTAGCAGACGCTCTTATCCAGAGCGACTCACACAACTTTTACTTAGCACTTTACATTGTATCCATTTATACAGCTGGATATATACTGAAGCAATGCAGGTTAAGTACCTTGCTCAAGGGTACAACGGCAGTGTCCTTACCCGGGATTCGAACCTACAACCTTTCGGTTACAAGCGCAGTTCCTTACCCACTGTGCCACACTCCGTCCTCCGTCATACGGGGTTGCGGTACAGTACAACAGCTCTGGAATTGGGCTTGCAACGGTTAATGGGTCAAAGGTCATGGGTTTGATTCCCAGCTGGGGTGCTAACATTGTATCCTTCAGCAAAGTACTTAACCTGAAGTGCTTCAGTAAAATATGCAGCTGTATAAACATGCTGTACTTTAAAATGTAATCTGTGCCAGTTGCTCTGAATAAGAGCACCTCTAAATGACGTAATGTAAACGCAAGGTGTGTGTGTGTGTGTGTGTGTGTGTGTGTGTGTGAGACTGACGGATGAAACTGACCTTTTTCTTCCTTCCCCGTTTGGGTTTTGGTGGAGTGTCAGTGGTACCTTTCTGAGCCTAAACGTTAAAAAAAAAAAAAAAAAACAAGTGCTCTTACAGCAGCATAAAAAAGCAATGAGTCAAAGGGTTAACAGGGCTACGTTTTGGAACCAACTCATCACCTGTTTGATGATACTTTACCACCACCTACAGGACTGAGGGCAACAGTAAATCCATTCATGTTGAATAAACATTTCAGTCAAAAAAAAAAATGCCATCCCCGTAATCCATCCCAAACAAGACAGCATGCAAGGTGAGGATGACGACACACCTTCCTCTTGTGTACGTAGGCTTTGTCTAAAGTGGTTTGATACGCAGATATAAAACACTGATTATTTACACTCGGGTTAAGTATCTGAGTGTAAATCAGTTAAACACTGATGGAAGCCAGAGTAAAACGCTTCTTGTAAGCCCATAACTTATCCTTGCTTGAGTGCACACAGAGACATCCGCTCTGGAATTCATTTCTCTAGTACCAGCTGCAAGGATTCATTCACTGACAGAGACCACGAAAACCTGCATCAGACCACTTTTTACAAATATACACACAGCCGCAATCATTATTAAATGCGAAGTGCAGTCTCTTAACACAGATGATGAAAACCCCAGATATTCTCGCAGTCGTCAGCATGCACACCAGTCAGAACGGAAAAAAAACACTCATTCACACAGAGATGAAAGAGTTCAGCGGACTTGTGAATAAATGCGCTTCAGAGCTCACCAGGACCAATTATAAAGCAACAGATAAATCCTCAGTCTGTAGGGATTGGGAAAATTCAACTGAAAAATCCCCCCAAAAATAAAAACACATCACATCTACACACATTTTGTTTTGGCAATTAATAAAGATATCCACATACCCGCAGAACTCTGTCACGCCTGTACACAGACCAATGACCGTTAACAATGTTTACACTGAATGGGCTACATTTAAGGTCAGACAGGACTTTTGCACAAAGGGTTTAGTGCTGTGTCTGATAACACATTTAACACTCCGTATGACATCCTGCTGGGATGTTGCCCCTTTCTGACTGCACAAGGTACCGATCACTACAGAGGTACTCTGACTTTGGCGAAAAAAATGTGATTGAGACAGCTTGAGATGCAGCAAAACAGAGACCGTCACCTTAGCGACAGCTTCCCCACCGCCAAGGGCTAAAAAGCATGCTTAGCCACCGTGTCCCCACACTGACGCACCGAGAACATCATCCCAAAAAAAATGAAACTAAAATAAAATCCCAAAACATCCGAAAACAATCAGAAACACATCCCCTAACGTCCCGTCATGAAATGTCTCCCCGCAGTGACCGGGCGGGGGGCGGGGGGGGTTGGGGGCCCATGCAGTGTACCTACATCCTCGGTTGGGGTCAGAGGTGCATCTATGACCCCGGACTCCGCCTCCTGCTCCTCCTCACTGCCGCCCACCTGGACCGAGAGTGACCAAACACACAGGTGCGCGGGGCACACAGTTAGAGAGGCTCCGCCTCTGGTGTCTGCTGCCCCTCAGCACAGGTTTGGCACAGGCCAGCACCGGATAGCACTGGTTGGCACAGGCTAGCACCAGACAGCACTGGATAGCACTGTTTGGTACAGGCTAGCGCCAAATGGCACAGGCTACCACAGGTTGGCACAGCCTAGCACCGGATAGCACAGGTTGCCACAGGCTAGCGCCAAGTGGCACAAGCTACCACGGGTCGGCACAGGCTTGCACCAGTTGGCACAGGTTGGCAGGAGATAGTACCGGATGCGACATACTGGCACCGGATGGCCTAGGCTAGGCACCGAACAGGACAGGACAGGCTGCTGCACACGGGTTTCTGCGTTAAACAGCGCTCCTGAGCCAAAATGCTATTATGATCTCTGAACACCCATCTGCAGGCAACAGGCATATCTTCCAGCACGATCTGGAACAAAGTTCTCATGTCTTGCCCTCTGGGTGTGAATCTATACTGCAAAAAACGGTATTATCACAATCATTGGTTGAGATAAATGAAAAAAAAAATGTCAGTCAACCAAGCTCCACCTAACCTCAATATACATTATATCCGTCCAACAACTGCACAGGAGAAAATGCTTTATTATTTTGGAAATGGTGAGAAATGCTCGCACCCAGATTACACGTTTCGGTGCGGCCACCAAAACACGACCCTGACGACACAGGAAGCCACGTCAGAGACCAGCGAATCAGCTGCAGAACATGGCAACCCTGAGCCCTGCGCCCGGCTCCTTCCTCTTCAGTTCACACCTCCGCCCTCGACCCCTCTCTTACTTTAGCAGACGAGGACTTTCTTCTCTTGTCTGGCGTCTTCCCTTCTTCCTCCTCCTGCTCTGGGCCGCTGTCCGTCGCCATGCCAACGGGCCTCATCTGCAAAGCGTGCAGTGTGTCAGTGCTGGTACTGAGGAGAGTGGGTCAGTGCTGGTACTGAGGAGAGTGGGTCAGTGCTGGTACTGAGGTCAGTGTGTCAGTGCTGGTACTGAGGAGAGTGTGTCAGTGCTGGTACTGAGGTCAGTGTGTCAGTACTGGTACTGAGGAGAGTGTGTCAGTGCTGACACTGAGGTCAATGTGTCAGTGCTGGTACTGAGGAGAGTGGGTCAGTGCTGGTACTGAGGTCAGTGTGTCAGTGCTGGTACTGAGGAGAGTGTGTCAGTGCTGGTACTGAGGTCAGTGTGTCAGTGCTGGTACTGAGGAGAGCGTGTCAGTGCCGGTACTGAGATCAGTGTGTCAGGGCTGGTACTGAGGTCAGTGTGTCAGTGCTGGTACTGAGGAGAGTGTGTCAGTGCTGGTACTGAGGTCAGTGTGTCAGTGCTGGATGTGTACGACCTGCATGTTTTTGGCACCCTAAATATAATATAATATCATCATAAAGAGTAATAAAGATTGGACCATAAATATGACAATTACCATAAAGAAAATGCAGCAATGGGCTTTCAGCTTGAGCACTACTGGCCCTTGGTATAGTGGGCACCTGCTGAACAGCAAACTGTTCTTGTGAACATGATCTTGCGAATATGATCAAACTTGTGTCACCACGGAGACGCAGCGACATACCTTCTGTCCCGTCAGCTCCACCTTCGGATTATTCTCTATTTCCCACAGGCCTTCATTAAATCCCTTCCTTTTGTTCGGTTTTCCGTATTTTTCCTTGTTCGGCAAGTAAGGAAATATGTCTTTGGGTCCCAAGAATGCACTAAATGCAAAAAAAAGATATTTATAAATAAAAACATTTTACCCCATTAAATGTTCCTCTCAGGGCTGGTGTTCATTCACATTTTCTGAAGAACCGCATTAATCGTTAATTATGCAAAGTAACCCCCAAATCCACAATTTTAGACTTGGGGGGGTTACTTTGCACAGTGACACACCAAGAAAAAATAAATGCAGTTCATCTGAGAAAACAACGAAGGCCGAAAATATCTAATTCTACTTACGTCTCATGAGTACCAAAGAAGAAAATGGGAAACTTTATGTTGGAGGGTTTCACTGCACCGTCAGGAACTTCATCAATCTGAAATAAGGAACATTATCAGAACATTAGACACGTACACACCGACAGGCAGGCAGTGGTTACAGCACTACATACATCCACATCTATGTACGTGTACTCACACATGCACGGTTTACATAAGAGCTCTAAAAATGGTGTCACTCAAAGCATGATGACAGGCCCGCTAAACGTGAACGTTATAAACGGGACTGCACTGAGTTCTCAATTACAAACAAGAAAAACAAAAACACAGAAGACTCTTACAGGTTCGGTCTCGATAGTAGTCAGCTTCAGTAAAGGAGAATGCGTGCGCTTACCCTGGCTGGCCAGTGGGGATATCCTTTCATCTTGGCGAAAATCAAGTCTCCAGGTTTGAAATCTCGAGTCATTTTGGAGTTGGTGATTCTAATAGTGTGACAGGAAACAAGACAATATTATTAATATTATTATTAATAATAATAATAATAATTATTATTATTATTATTGTTGTTATATTATTATTGTATTATTATTATTATTATTATAATACTGTCAACCACCCCATCCCCTCTAAAATAGTGATAAAACAAACTTTCGAATGCACGCAACAGAAACAAAATGTTTTAAGTTTTTTCATTTATTGGAAAAAAGTTTGTTGAATGCATAGACTACGGTTGAATGCAAAGAGCGAGAGCGAGAGCGTGCACGTGGGCCCGTGCCGCCCAAGACGAGTTCAGCCCCCCGCGGCAGCGGCAGCAGCAGCAGCAGTGTTCTCCCCGCTGCACTGCGCTCTGCAGGGAGGTGAGTGTCCACGAGCTGACCCCCCCTCCCCCCGATCCCGGTCACATTTACCAACCATCCACACAAACAAGCGAAGCGTGCACTACAAATGTTTACTGTAGCGTACAGCAACGAATATTCCATTGCAGGTCGTCCACCTGGTTAACATTGAGCAGGTCCTCGAAGGTAAATAAATAGATGCTTATCCTACCCTTGCTAGCTACGTAACGTTAGCTAGCTTGTATTTTCCGGTGACATAAACGACCCAAGTCCTCCCCACAAAATATGCATTCTAGTTTGAGAGGCTAAACGTAGAATATGTCAGAGAAAGAAACATGTATTACAGATCCGCGTGTCTACGATCACAATGGCATTTTCAACATTAGCATTAGTGAAAAGGTTCTATGCTTACCCCAATCGACAGAAGCACACACTGCAAACCAAGTCCCTGTACTCCCGCGCAGCTAAGCGACGGACTGCTCTATGATTGTTCCGAATGGGGGGGACGATTTCTAAATAACCGAAACTGATTTGTTTTGTAAGACTTGTGCCGCTGTATTAAGCGTCAAACTACATTACTATATTACTTAAAGTCTTTTTCAGACCTGAAGTAACACCAAGGTATAACTTTTGAAACGAAAGAGAACTTTATTGAAATATTTACACCTCATTTTGGTTCAGGACCGTAAGGTTAAGTCAAATGCGCAAAACAGAACAGAATAGCTGGGTTCTTTAAATGGTTAATGATGAATGCAGACGGAGTTTTGAAATGAGGGATGCAACAACCCGTCTTTGAAACTTTGTGAACAATTGTAAATATTGTCTGTACGCCGCAATTTCAGCGTTTCAGACTGTATGACGGTAAAACGGCCTCGGTGTTGTACTCGCTTCTTTCCCGTTTTCAGAGCCATGAACCAGGAAATGATAAACCCGATGTCATTTCTAGGAATAAAAGGTGAAGATGATCGCACTGATGCTCAGTAGGCTATTTAAATGCGAGATAATTAAATTCCAATTTCGAAAAATATAGGTAGATAAAGAAATTATTATTTTATGATTATATTGAATGATAATGAACACGAGGCTTGCATTTGTGAGAAGTACAGGATCATTCAGTGTAGTGTGAATTGTGGAATTAATACTGTAGATACATATTTAGTATAAAATGAGCAAATGTGTCGTTGATAAATCAATGGGATTTATAATTATATACCTTAATGCGATTTTGTATGTCTAAATCTCAATTTAATTTATATATGCTATATCTCAATGGGATGTCCTGGTAACGTAAAAGTTAAATATAAACTTAAAAATAAATGAATTATTTACATAATTACACCAGCTTAGGATTCTGGAGTCATGGAAGTTTCTGCTCTTCTCCACGTTAAATGTTTATTGATTAATTCATTGATCCACCTAAATATCAGGGGTTCGGTGAGGAGAACTTCTCACATAATTACCCTTAGTGTGCAGAGGATAGGGTGCAGTTAGTTCAGGCGTGGGCAATTCCATTCCTCCAGAGCCGATGTGTATGCAGGTTTTTTTTGTCACTAAAGCCGCGTTTCCACCGCAGGAACTATACCCCGGAACTAGGAACCTAATTACACTGAACAAAGGAGCAAATGAGTTGAATACATTTAGGCTGATTTAATCGTAGTTATGTCCACAATAAGTTTAATGAAAACGGTCTTCAGATGTCATTCATGAACTTGTAAGGAAATGTAATTGAAATATCAATTACTGAATGATTGGGCTAATTTAATAAATGAAATACAAAACCAAAACAAAAACTCTGTCTCTATTGCTGTGCATGCAACTTTTATGATTAAAATTACTTACGTTTCGGACCTCTCTGTCGTTTGCCAAAGGCTTAGAATGAATGGTAAAACATCCTTTTATGAAGAGTTCCCATAATTAGGCCCATGATGAAATCCAAGGGGGAAAAAAAAGTTAAAATAAATGAAATCCAGAAACGGATACCGCCCACCGATGAGTCAGGTGAGTTATAAAAGCTGATTTATGTCGTCCTCGTCTTAATCGTTTCGGCAGTGCCGGGAGATTGTGCTCTTTGGAAGCTGTTCTGCTGGGCCTGTAGGTTCAGGGCACTCTCGGTTGTGGATCCTTCGGGCACCGAGTTTGTGTTTCTTGCAGGGCAAATTTTTTGATGTGGGGTCAGGGGACAGAACCTCCACGATTGTCTTCTCTGGAATTTTTGTGTTAGTTAAGTGTAAATTTGCAATGATGTGCAGTAATGGAAACGGACCTACTTGTCCACTCCTTGAGTACATGCATCTGGTAATGTTGTAAACAATGCATAAAAATGTGTTTTGTTGTACATGAAGAGATAACTTTTTTTTTCTTAATTTTATTATGCCTGTACCTTGGAAACTTTCTCCCCTCAAAAACTCACTCTCAAATTTTCCTGAAGTTACAGGGTGTTACCTCAAAGAACCAGAAGGGGGCACTAGAGCTCAAAGTCAGGATGGTCCCGGCAGTTCCCTCTTACACAGTCACTGAAGCCAGTGTAGCAGAAATCAGAGACGCCTGTCTGAGATAATGTCATTCCGCAGACCTTCAATAAGGGCGTAACTCGTTTCCTGGGTAGGGGATCTTGGTTCTTTTCTAGCCCCCTAGACCCAAAATCTCCACCTCAAAAAATATCACAAAATAACAGTATCTTCAAACTCAACTACCTGCAGAAGGAACACAAGTTTGGAAAAATGTGTTTCTGAGAGGAATGTTTAGATGTTTTTATGCTTTTATAAGATTTCTTTGTAAACTGGTGTCCCTTCTGCGGGTAGCTGAGTTCGAAGATGTTCCTGGTCATGGTTCAGGGTTCCACAAACCTGCATAATCAAATCAAATAAATATATAAATAGTTTTTGCCCTCCGGCGAGTGCTACTGCTCGAATGTTTTTTTGGGTGACACTTGGCGGCTTAGAAGATAAGTAACATAAAATAAAAATAAAATAGAATGAATTGCTGTTACTTCCAAGGTAATCCAAATCTTGCAGAATGAAAAAAATATCAAAGCAACTCCTGCAGAGAAATGGCCATCAACCAAACCTATCAGCTGACAGAAAATCACTAGGAATTAATTTTGTGTAATTTTTGTTGCTGAAATTATTAAGGAACTTCAAGGACTCCAGCTCTGCATTCACTTATGTATATTCAAATAATGAGAGCGCTTTATGCCTTCCTCCTTGTGAAGAGTATTTCGCTGAAGGATATGAGTTTGTGTCAATATTAATGTGCAAGAGCCCAGGTCCAGGTCTGCTGTAGCAAACTCCGAGAAATCATATTTTCCATAAGTTCATTAGAATATTTTCAAGGCGGCACTTAATCAATAAACAGCGAAGCTCAGTTCTGTCAAAGCGCAAAATTATACATTCGCACGTTACTGACGATACATAAAATGTCTGAAATTAAAATCATTTCAGCCACAAGCTATTTCAACCACTGACTGTGTGACTGTCGCAGTTGGAGGCTGAGAAAACAGAAAAATGTCTGTCGCAAATTTTAAATGCTGCTTTATTGGAGGTCATTTTAATTGCTAACATTTTTACTGATACAGCCTAACCTGGCCAGGATGTACTCTTCTGTACTTGATTTAATTAATGCAATCAATCAATTATTGGGTCAAGCTAGTGCAGTTAATTGACAGCTAATTGTGGGATGTATCTTCTTTGAATTAACTGGACCTACACTGAATAGCCTTGATCAACTTTCTGCAGCCCCCTGGCCAAACATGGCCCCTGGGTGGTTGTGTAATATAATGGGTAATGAGCTGGTCTTGTAACCTAAATGTCACAGGTTCATGTAGTGTACGTCGCTCTGGATAAGAGCATCTGCTAAATGCCTGTAATGTAATGTAATGTAATGCGGCAGGACCCACAATCCCCATAGACAGGAAAAACAGGAGGCATCTGTTCACCAGTAACTGATAAATCTTTAATATAAAAAAAATGTACAAGAATTCTGATAGAAATCGCAAGTATTCACACAGAACATGAATACAATTCAACAGCCAGTTGGCAATTGAATTGATTGTTTAAGGGCTCATACAGTATCTGTGAAGCTACTGATTGCACACTGTACAACAGGAGCACTGACACTTTTCCCTGATACGGACAAGGGTAATGAAATAGGGATAGAATGGATGTGTAATCACTTTTCCCACTGAAATCAGGGAAAAGCTCAACCATAAGAAAGGGAACGAGGCCAACAGAGATTGGCTGAAGGTATCCACAAGCTATCGCTGTTTCTATTTGTTATTACCAATGTACTTTGTGATTGTTGGAGCTCCTCTGTGATGTCACATCCTGTCTTGTCCCTATTCTATAATCCCTGGCTATGGATATACTGTGTTAGAGCATTTCTGTCGCTATGCAAACAGGGTCTCTCCAGATGCACAACAAGCACAAGCAGCATGCAGATCCACAATGAGTGAGACAGTGTTTACCAAGACACCAATATGACAAATAAAAACTTTATATAAAACTTAGGTGTTTAATTTTACAAATATGATTGTATGTAGAAGGGGTATACCACTCTTTTTTGGACCCCATACTTCACATCAAACCACCTCTACCTGTCAATGATCATTGTTAGTTACCTATAAAAGCAATTGGATATATATATGGGGTTCAGCTGAAAATGCACACACCAATAAATACCATTGGACAGAACTGTGCCCTCCCTTGTCCAATTATTGGATATAGCTGTACTATACAATTTATGCTGAGTTCTGAAATAGGTACAGACAGAGCATTACGGTAATATCTTTCACAAAACAAACACTGCAGCACAGCTACAGTATTGCAGTAATATTACATTGCATCACAAGGAAATAACAAAAAAAAAACAATATTTTAAAAAGATCACAAGTGTAATTTTAGGGTTAAGATTCAAGGACATCATAGACTCGGATTACCTCAATGGAAATAAGCATGTGGCCTTTATTATGTACTTTAAACACAACTGAACATGGAGTCACACTTGGAATTTAGAGCCCTCTTAGCCGCATAAATTGAAATAAGGATAACCAGTGGTTGGTTTTTACATTATTGTGCCGTTTGAGACACTGGAGACAGTTAATGCAGCTACTGCTAAGTACTGTTACCACTCAGCCAGGCAATCTCAATCTGTGAGAACCGCAATGAATGCATCTACCTCTCACAATAGTATTTGGTCATCCCTTTGTGTTGTTGCAAAGTGTAACACTGCATTTGTGTCACAGAGAAACGCACGTTACAAACACCACAAACAAAAACTACGCACATTCCTGGAATCCTACAGCATGCGATCATTATCTGCGCAAGCACATCCAACTGGGGGTCTGGATTTCTGTCTGATTTAAAATGTGTTTTAAGAGAAACAATCTAAAGTTCCTGTTCCCTTGCCAGTCATACTGCAACCAGCAATGCATTTTTACAGCAGGAGTCTGTTGGGGAATTATTTACAAATGCAGGAGGTGACGCTCTGGTATGGGCCAGTCTTCAGGAAAGAAACAACGGCACGAAAAACACGTAGAAGATCTCTTTTATCTTTCTCTTTCTCATTAGTAGCAGTTCTGCAGGCAAAAAGTCACAAGTTTGAATAGCACTTTTTATTTTTATTTTTTCCCCGGTTAATCATATCAAAGAGTGATTTCCATGTAGAAAGGAAGGGGGGCGGTTCCTATTTCAGGGAACAGGAGATGGAAAAGAAAGGACCTTCTCCACTCTCAGAGAGGACAGAAATATCAGAGACGTCTACCTGTATCTGGGATGAGGGTTCTCTGCTCATGTACGTGGGCTTCCAGGGGAAAGCAGTACAAACAGACAATGGATGAATGTGGAGGATGCTGGAAGCTGGACTGGGTCCACAGAAGACTTGGGGGCTAGCGGGAGGGGGGCGTGTATTAGTATCAGTCCATCATGGCGGGGAGGGGTGCGCTGTCCTGCAGGTCGGGATTCTGGCTGTGTCCGTCCCGGCTGCGGGCAGAGGGGAGTCGGGCGTGGCAGCGCAGCATGCGGCCACAGACGGAGAGTGTGGCAACACACCCACAGGGATCGCCCGAAGGGGGCGGAGTCACCGGGCCAGGGGAGGAGTCGTGCGACGCAGGGGAGGAGTCGCGTGGCGAGGGGGCGGCGGAGTCGTGGCACGAGGGGGAGGTGTCACACGGCTGCCAATCTGCTGCTCTGCTCCTGCGGCACCGAATGTCCCCAAGCCCCTCGGCATTCTGGGAGATGTCCTCTCCATCGCTGGCGGCCCGCGCGTCGTCCAGCAGGGCTCCCTCACTGCTCCCGGGGTCTGACGCAGTGGACGAGTGCGCGCTATACCTGGACCAGCCACTGGAGGCAGCACAGAGCTCCGCTGCTACATAGAAGCCAGGGGAGTGTTGGCTGGCTCCATTAATAGGGGAGAACCCTTCGTTTCGACCACGCCCGCCTCCTCGTCCTCCTCGTCCCAGAGCCTCGAGACCACGCTCATGGCCACCAACAATCAGCGGCAGCGGTATGTGATCTGAGTCCAGGACCATGTGGTCCAGCTCTTTGGTCAGAAGCTTCCGATGCAAGTTTATGTTGGAGCTGTGCCTGTGGCCACAAGAGAATGCATCCATTATCACATCTAAAACACAATACTATATCATTTCTAAAACATTCATTGTCATCATTGGCTAAGACACCATCCATTATCACATCTAAAACACAATGCTTTATTATTTCTAAAAAAACTTATTGTCATCACTGGCTAAAACACATCCATTGCTATATCGAAAACACACATCTTTATCATTTCTAAAACATTCATTGTCATCGTAGGCTAAGACACATCCATGACCACATCTGAAATATAATCTTTATCATCACTAAAACTAATTAATTATCATCACTGCCTAAAACATCCCCATTATCATATCTAAAACATTTTGATTATCATCACTGTCTAAAGCACACCTAATATCATATCTAAGACATATTTGTTATTCTTTGTCTAAAACAATCATTATCTTCACTGCGTAAAACACATTCATTATCAGTTTGAATCACATCCATTATTCATTGTTTAAATAAATTAACTGTCACCACTGTCTCAACATTTATTATCTCCACTGTGTAAAACAATCCATTGGCACACATTTTATTACCAATGTCTGTTTCAGGCAAGATTGTAATTATACTACATGGCCTTTCCTAGCTGGCTTTTTAGTAATACATCACATACTGTAGTGTTTGTGTAATTGGAATAAATACAGCCAAATGTTTATGGGTTTTCTTGTATAACATTTAGGATAATGTGGTAAACGACCCTTGTATGTAACATTACAAATGTACCTCAAGTTCACATGGAATTTAATAACTGCTATTTAAATTTTTATTGGGTAGATGTAGTCACATAATAAAATCACATTTAAGAAAACACTTTTAGCAGTTGTAAGCAGTTGTCGCCGGGTTTTGTTAGTAATTCTTCTTGAAAACGGACTCTTGTGTTCAATTTCATCATTCCTACTTTTTTAAACATTAAAAAAAAACATTTTTTTTTTTTTGTTTGTTACTGCTGACGACCCCCACTGCTGAGAGGGGGTCCTGGGAGGCTGGCGCTGCGAAATTAGCTAATTGCATTGTTTTTAAAAAAAGCATCTGTTGTTGGTTTTATCCTGTTAAGGTAAGACAGGCACTGATTGAGATGAGGTGTGAAACGGAGGACAGTTAGCACTGCATATTTAAGTTCATTAAGTCTGTGTGATACCAGTGTAACAGTTGTTTATGTTAAATGAAGCTTAAATAATTGCTGCACATTCAGACACAGGGCACGTTGCCCTCTAAAATAGTAACCCCACTGTTAAATGCATGAGCTTTGATGGTTTTTGATTGGTACGCATCCCAAGTTATTTTATTCAAGCCTTACAAACGACATGGAAATCTGAATTAATTTTAGCATTCTGTGATGTGGAAAATTACACAAAGAAATTAAGTTTAATTTTCGTTTTTTTTTTTTTTGTAAACCCCCCCCCTGCCCTCCTACTCTCCCATCCTCAGTAGTTTCTTTTATTCAATATTCTGTAATCCACAACAAGTAGATCAATTCCTCCCAAGCCAGGAAAATAAAACAGAACCAAGGAGGATGATGGTCACATTTCTGAAATGGACTCGTTGACAAAAAAATGAAATAATAATAAATTCACAAAAATATCATCCCATTGCACCTCGTTTGTACATCACAGTGATATCCTCCTTGTACCCAGAATTCATATAATTCTTATGTCTCCTATAGGGGATTAATATTAATATCCTTAATATTAAGAATAACTATACTGAGACCAACACTACAAGGCACATTTGATAAAAAATAAAATACCTAATACTTTTGAAAATACTTTCACAGCAACATATTTTTGTCATCCAAAACACTTGTATTATGTTTAAAAAAATTAAAATAAACTTTATTTTCAGGAGGATATACAGTACGTTTAGAGGATGGCGCAGATGTCACTCAAGGCATTATGGAAGAGTTCTGAAATGAATACCTGCATGCTATCTAGATTACTTTGAAGTACAGACGTCCGTGGATTTCCTATCAGCCACTCTTCCAAAAAAAAAAACAGTATTCGAGAGTTATCCCCCAGATACCTTGTACACTTTTTTAAAGACAAAAAATGACAGCATGTATAAGCCTTGGTCTTTGCCTTTTCCCCCAACGCTCCACTTATTCAATTCTGATATTTTAGCACCTAAACTGACGTTCTTGTAAATCAATTGTACGCACTCCACCATAATGCCACCCCTCTCGACACATCATCTTCAAATTATCAATAACTAAAAAATGCAAATATCACCGTCCAGTACTTTTAGTACCTATATATATATCAAATTTGAATTTAGATTTACTTTAGATTACTTCGGAAAGTTTGAAGTTTGAACTTCGCGACTGTTAAACAGTTTGATGGCTGATGTGGCACGAGGAGCTTTGAGAAACCGATTGTGACAGACAGGCCAGCTGCTAATGTGAGCGCGTTCCGGGCGCGTCGCTACGAAAAGTGCTAACGAGTATACGTAGCATCACCTCACCCTCACCTCCGTATATGTTAAAACATGCAGCGGTTTGACAGGCCCGCGTCGCTAATGTATGCACCTGTATGTAACAGGTAACCTCGTGCAGGTTAACATCGCGTTAGCGCCTGAAATAAGGACACGTGCTCTCGGCTTTGAGCAGCAGAGCGGCACTAGACAAACGTCAATGACTGAACGACGCAAAAATGCAAGTGCGAGTCTCAGAGACTTCCGGCAACTAAACCACTGGACTGAATGAAAGATACAGATTTTCTGAAAGAACTTCACAGCCTACAAAGTAGCACAGTCTCTATAATAAAACATAAAAAAATAATAAAACTGAACAAAAGAAACTGAACAGAGGCTCCTCTGAATGGCAACAGTAGCTACCACATCTTAAAATGCATTATTCCTGAGTAATCCATCGCTATGCATAGAGACATCATAGAGGCATCAACTTCTGTACCTTCTGACCTCATGTAAACACAGACATGTTAACACAGAATTCAGATACAACTTCGCACGTCCACACAATAAAACTACAAACTGGCGCATAAATGTAATGTAATGTAAACTTGAGTTTTTGCATTTTTCCCCTCTTCAGATGGTAAGATGAAAAACACGCAGGCATGTTAGACGAAATAATTTAGGAAACACTGGGTGGCATTGCTTTGGAATACAGCTTGCTTAATTTGTGTGAGCTAAGATACCCAATATTGACTGTTGTAACTTAGCCTCATTTTGACATTAATACTTTTAACGACAAGCCTAGATTTAACAAACGTTAATTAATGACTTATGGACAGCACTTCCTATTTGTGAATAACTTGGCCTTTTTGTATGTTGAAAATGATTTTTGTTGAGATTATATATAGAGGTTCAGGTACGTTATTTTTGGGAGCACAGGTGTGCTGTCACAGGTGTGGTGCGGGGTGGCGGGCTGCCGGCTGCGTTTGGGGGACCCACCTGTCTCGGCTGCGTCGCGAGGGGAAGGCGGCGCTGCAGCCGGCCAGTGTGCACAGGTGCATCTCCTTCAGGTGCACGTTCCTGTAGTGCAGCTTCACGCTGTAGGAGCTCTTGAAGCTCTTCTTGCAGACGTAGCAGGTCCTGGGGTGCAGGCCCGTGTTGGGGTGCAGGGCGGAGCTGGGGTGCAGGCCCAACTTGGGGTCCCGACGGCTCACGCAGAACACGGAGTCGAAAGCGGAGTCGCTCAGCTCCTCCTTAACGGCGACGAGCGGGCGGAGAGGGGGCGGCGAGGAGCAGATCTTGCTCTCCGTCTCCCTTTCTCTCAGATGGCCGTGCACCTCCTCCTGCGCCTCCTCCTCCTGCGCCTCCTCCTCCTGCCGCTCTGTAAACCTGCTCCTCTCCCCGTCGCGGGTCTCTGGCTCCGGCTCCTTCTCTGGCGCCCCCTGGTGGTCGCGCTCCGCGCAGCGAGCCCCCCGGCGCTCCTCCAGCCACGGCGGTGCCGGGCCAGGACTCCCGTCCCCCGCGGAAGGAGAACGCTGGCGGCCGTAGCCGGGATCTTCCTCCTCCTCCTCTTCCTCCTCCTCCTCCTCGTACTCGTCGATCGCGCTCGCCGCCTCCTTCTCGATCTTGACCGGCATGCTGGACTTCCGGGGCTTTTTTTTGGGGGGCGATTCGGAGGCGGGGTCCTGGCCGGGGAGGCGGGGGCTGTGGGAGGCGGGCGGAGTCAGGGAGGAGGGCAGAGAGACGGGCGGGTGGACCAGGGCGGCGGGAGGCACCAGCGCGCGGTAGAACGGCGGTATGGGCTGCACGGGCTGCACGGATTTCAGGGAGGGAAAAACCAACGAGCCGTGCAGCAGGGGGTCCAAACCGGGGGTGGGCGGGGCCGACAACAGGGGCGTGGCCATGTGGGCGTGCCCCGAGATGATGGGCGTGGCGGAGTGGGCATGCACAGAGATCACGGGCACGGCAGAGATGACCGGCGTGGCGGAGTGGGCGCAGCTGGCGATGATGGGCGTGGCCGGGTGGGCGTGGCCACGGGCGTGGGGGTGGGCGTGGCCGGCCGCGAGGGGCGGGGCGGGGTGGTGGGCGGCGGCGGCGGCGGTGGCGGAGCGGATGAGGTCGCGGTCGCGGTTGTTGCGCAGCACGGGCAGGTGCAGCCGGGGGTTGGGGTTGGCGCTGTGACGGTTGCGGCTGCGCAGCGAGCTGAACACCATGTTGCAGCCCTGCACCGTGCACCGGTGCTTGATCTTCAGGTGCACGGCGTTGAAGTGGATCTTCAGCGTGCCCTTGTCGTAGAAGGTCTTGCCGCAGGAGCTGCAGCAGACGCGGCCCTTGCGCGACGCCGCGCCCATGCGTCGCATGCGATGCGGCCTGCAGGACAGCGAGGAGTACTGCAGGCCGCGGGGCCCCAGCTTCAGCGCGTGGGGGTGCGCGTGCCGGTCGCCGAGCGGGGGCGGGGTCGGGGAGGGGGGCGGGGTCGCGCCGCCAAGCCCCGCTTTGGGGTTCAGCCTCCCCAGGGGGGCGCCCAGGCTGGGGCAGGGCGAGAGAGACGCCTCCGACCCTCTGCTCTCGGACGGCTCGCTCTGATTGGGCAGGCCCGGCTCCTGCACCAGCCCGTTGGTGGGCAGGCTGGGCTCACGGGCGAGCCCATTGGCCGGGAGGCCCAGCGTGGGGGCGGAGCCGGGGCTGACGTACTGGAAGGGCAGGAGGAACGCCAGGCTGTTTGGGAGGTTCTCGAAGTGATGGACGCTATCGCCGCCGCCGCCGCCCCCCTGCAGGCAGGACAGCAGGGCAGGGCTACGGGCGGGGCCGCTGCTCTCGATGAAGGTCCGGATCCCCGAATCGGCCTCGGAGGGGGGCACGGTCACCACCTGC